>NC_069501.1:1107981103-1108106103 GCF_027579735.1 Bombina bombina | reverse complement strand
ACTAGGTACAATAGCTATTAAATAGATATTGACTATTTAATAGCTACCTAGTTAAAATAATTACAAAATTACCTGTAAAATAAATCCTAACCTAAGTTACAATTAAACCTAACACTACACTGTCATTAAATAAATTAACTACAAGTACCTACAATTATCTACAATTAAATAAACTAAAGTACAAAACCCCCCCACTAAATTAAAAAAACAAACAAACACTAAATTACAAAAAATAAAAAAATATTACAAGAATTTTAAACTAATTACACCTAATCTAAGCCCCCTAATAAAATAACAAAGCCCCCCAAAATAAAAAAATGCCCTACCCTATACTAAATTACAAAAGTTAACAGCTCTATTACCTTACCAGCCCTGAACAGGGCCCTTTGCGGGGCATGCCCCAAAGAAAACAGCTCTTTTGCCTTTTAAAAAAAAACACAATCCCCCCCCACATTACAACCCACCACCCACATACCCCTACTCTAACCCAAACCCCCCTTAAATAAACCTAACACTACCCCCTGAAGATCTCCCTACCTTGAGTCGTGTTCACCCAGCCGGGCCGAAGTCTTCATCCGATGGGGCAGAAGAGGACATCCAGACCGGCAGAAGTCTTCATCCAAGCGGGGCAAGAAGAGGTCTTCCATCCATCATACAAGTACCAAAATACAAACAAACACTAAATTACAAAAAAATAATAAAATATTACAATAATTTTAAACTAATTACACCTAATCTAAGCCCCCTACTAGCTATTAATATAGCTTCAATATAACTAATAGTTACATTGTAGCTATTTTAGGATTTATATTTATTTTACAGGCAACTTTGTATTTATTTTAACTAGGTACAATAGCTATTAAATAGTTAATAACTATTTAATAACTACCTAGCTAAAATAAATACAAATTTACCTGTAAAATAAATCATAACCTAAGTTACAATTACACCTAACACTACACTATCATTAAATTTACTAAATAAATGAATCCTATATAAAACTAAAGACTTACCTGTAAAATAAACCCTAATATAGCTGCAATATAACTAATAGTTACATTGTAGCTATTTTAGCATATATATTTATTGTACAGGCAACTTTGTATTTATTTTAACTAGGTACAATAGCTATTAAATAGATATTTACTGTTTAATAGCTACCTAGTTAAAATAATTACAAAATTACCTGTAAAATAAATCCTAACCTAAGTTACAATTAAACCTAACACTACACTATCATTAAATAAATTAACTACAAGTACCTACAATTAAATACAATTAAAAAACTAAACTAAAGTACAAAAACCCCCCCACTAAATTACAAAAAATAAAAAAATATTACAAGAATTTTAAACTAATTACACCTAATCTAAGCCCCCTAATAAAATAACAAAGCCCCCCAAAATAAAAAAAAATGCCCTACCCTATACTAAATTACAAAAGTTAACAGCTCTATTACCTTACCAGCCCTGAACAGGGCCTTTTGCGGGGCATGCCCCAAAGAAAACAGCTCTTTTGCCTGTAAAAAAAAACACAATACCCCCCCCCCCACATTACAACCCACCACCCACATACCCCTACTCTAACCCAAACCCCCCTTAAATAAACCTAACACTACCCCCCTGAAGATCTCCCTACCTTGAGTCGTGTTCACCCAGCCGGGCCGAAGTCTTCATCCGATGGGGCAGAAGAGGACATCCAGACCGGCAGAAGTCTTCATCCAAGCGGGGCAAGAAGAGGTCTTCCATCCATCAGAAAAGTACAAAAAAACAAACAAACACTAAATTAGCAAAAATAATAAAATATTACAATAATTTTAAACTAATTACACCTAATCTAAGCCCCCTACTAGCTATTAATATAGCTACAATATAACTAATAGTTACATTGTAGCTATTTTAGGATTTATATTTATTTTACAGGCAACTTTGTATTTATTTTAACTAGGTACAATAGCTATTAAATAGTTAATAACTACCTAGCTAAAATAAATACAAATTTACCTGTAAAATAAACCCTAACCTAAGTTACAATTACACCTAACACTACACTGTCATTAAATTAACTAAATAAATTAATCCTATATAAAACTAAATACTTACCTGTAAAATAAACCCTAATATAGCTACAATATAACTAATAGTTACATTGTAGCTATTTTAGCATTTATATTTATTTTACAGGCAACTTTGTATTTATTTTAACTAGGTACAATAGCTATTAAATAGATATTTACTGTTTAATAGCTACCTAGTTAAAATAATTACAAAATTACCAGTAAAATAAATCCTAACCTAAGTTACTATTAAACCTAACACTACACTATCATTAAATAAATTAACTACAAGTACCTACAATTAAATACAATGAAATAAACTAAACTAAAGTACAAAAAAAAAAAACACTAAATTACAAAAAATAAAAAAAATTACAAGAATTTTAAACTAATTACACCTAATCTAAGCCCCCTAATAAAATAACAAAGCCCCCCAAAATAAAAAAATGCCCTACCCTATACTAAATTACAAAAGTAATCAGCTCTATTACCTTACCAGCCCTTAAAAGGGCCTTTTGCGGGGGCATGCCCCAAAGAAAACAGCTCTTTTGCCTGTAAAAAAAAACACAATACCCCCCCCCACATTACAACCCACCACCCACATACCCCTACTCTAACCCAAACCCCCCTTAAATAAACCTAACACTACCCCCCTGAAGATCTCTCTACCGTGTCTTCACCCAGCGGGCCAAAGTCTTCATCCGATCGGGCAGAAGAGGACATCCAGACCGGCAGAAGTCTTCATCCAAGCGGGGCAAGAAGAGGTCTTCCATCCATCAGAAGTCTTGATCCAGGCGGCATCTTCTCTGTTCATCCATCGGGAGCGGAGCGGCAGCATCCTGAAGACATCCCACGCAGAGCATCCTCTTCTTTCTTGATCCGACGACTAGGTGACTGTACCTTTAAGTGACGTCATCCAAGATGGCGTCCCTTGAATTCCGATTGGCTGATAGGATTCTATCAGCCAATCGGAATTAAGGTAGGAAAAATCTGATTGGCTGATTCAATCAGCCAATCAGATTCAAGTTCAATCCGATTGGCTGATCCAATCAGCCAATCAGATTGAGCTCGCATTCTATTGGCTGATCGGAACAGCCAATAGAATGCGAGGTCAATCTGATTGGCTGATTCCATCAGCCAATCGGATTGAACTTGAATCTGATTGGCTGATTGAATCAGCCAATCAGATTTTTCCTACCTTAATTCCGATTGGCTGATAGAATCCTATCAGCCAATCGGAATTCAAGGGACGCCATCTTGGATGACGTCACTTAAAGGTACAGTCACCTAGTCGTCGGATCAAGAAAGAAGAGGATGCTCTGCGTGGGATGTCTTCAGGATGCTGCCGCTCCGCTCCGGATGGATGAACAGAGAAGATGCCGCCTGGATCAAGACTTCTGATGGATGGAAGACCTCTTCTTGCCCCGCTTGGATGAAGACTTCTGCCGGTCTGGATGTCCTCTTCTGCCCGATTGGATGAAGACTTCGGCCCGCTGGGTGAAGACACGGTAGAGAGATCTTCAGGGGGGTAGTGTTAGGTTTATTTAAGGGGGGTTTGGGTTAGAGTAGGGGTATGTGGGTGGTGGGTTGTAATGTGGGGGGGGGTATTGTGTTTTTTTTTACAGGCAAAAGAGCTGTTTTCTTTGGGGCATGCCCCGCAAAAGGCCCTGTTCAGGGCTGGTAAGGTAATAGAGCTGATTACTTTTGTAATTTAGTATAGGGTAGGGCATTTTTTTATTTTGGGGGGCTTTGTTATTTTATTAGGGGGCTTAGATTAGGTGTAATTAGTTTAAAATTCTTGTAATTTTTTTTATTTTTTGTAATTTAGTGTTTGTTTTTTTTGTACTTTAGTTTAGTTTATTTCATTGTATTTAATTGTAGGTACCTGTAGTTAATTTATTTAATGATAGTGTAGTGTTAGGTTTAATAGTAACTTAGGTTAGGATTTATTTTACAGGTAATTTTGTAATTATTTTAACTAGGTAGCTATTAATTAGTCAATAACTATGTAATAGCTATTGTACCTAGTTAAAATAAATACAAAGTTGCCTGTAAAATAAATATAAAATAAATGCTAAAATAGCTACAATGTAACTATTAGTTATATTGTAGCTATATTAGGGTTTATTTTACAGGTAAGTATTTAGTTTTATATAGGATTAATTTATTTAGTTAATTTAATGACAGTGTAGTGTTAGGTGTAATTGTAACTTAGGTTAGGGTTTATTTTACAGGTAAATTTGTATTTATTTTAGCTAGGTAGTTATTAACTATTTAATAGCTATTGTACCTAGTTAAAATAAATACAAAGTTGCCTGTAAAATAAATATAAATCCTAAAATAGCTACAATGTAACTATTAGTTATATTGTAGCTATATTAATAGCTAGTAGGAGGCTTAGATTAGGTGTAATTAGTTTAAAATTATTGTAATATTTTATTATTTTTGCTAATTTAGTGTTTGTTTGTTTTTTTGTACTTTTCTGATGGATGGAAGACCTCTTCTTGCCCCGCTTGGATGAAGACTTCTGCCGGTCTGGATGTCCTCTTCTGCCCCATCGGATGAAGACTTCGGCCCGGCTGGGTGAACACGACTCAAGGTAGGGAGATCTTCAGGGGGGTAGTGTTAGGTTTATTTAAGGGGGGTTTGGGTTAGAGTAGGGGTATGTGGGTGGTGGGTTGTAATGTGGGGGGGGGATTGTGTTTTTTTTTTTTACAGGCAAAAGAGCTGTTTTCTTTGGGGCATGCCCCGCAAAGGGCCCTGTTCAGGGCTGGTAAGGTAATAGAGCTGTTAACTTTTGTAATTTAGTATAGGTTAGGGCATTTTTTTTATTTTGGGGGGCTTTGTTATTTTATTAGGGGGCTTAGATTAGGTGTAATTAGTTTAAAATTCTTGTAATATTTTTTTTATTTTTTGTAATTTAGTGGGCGGGGGTTTGTACTTTAGTTTAGTTTTTTTAATTGTATTTAATTGTAGGTACTTGTAGTTAATTTATTTAATGATAGTGTAGTGTTAGGTTTAATTGTAACTTAGGTTAGGATTTATTTTACAGGTAATTTTGTAATTATTTTAACTAGGTAGCTATTAAATAGTCAGTATCTATTTAATAGCTATTGAACCTAGTTAAAATGAATACAAAGTTGCCTGTACAATAAATATAAATGCTAAAATAGCTACAATGTAACTATTAGTTATATTGCAGCTATATTAGGGTTTATTTTACAGGTAAGTCTTTAGTTTTATATAGGATTCATTTATTTAGTTAATTTAATGATAGTGTAGTGTTAGGTGTAATTGTAACTTAGGTTATGATTTATTTTACAGGTAAATTTGTATTTATTTTAGCTAGGTAGTTATTAAATAGTTATTAACTATTTAATAACTATTGTACCTAGTTAAAATAAATACAAAGTTGCCTGTAAAATACATATAAATCCTAAAATAGCTACAATGTAACTATTAGTTATATTGAAGCTATATTAATAGCTAGTAGGGGGCTTAGATTAGGTGTAATTAGTTTAAAATTATTGTAATATTTTATTATTTTTGGTAATTTAGTGTTTGTTTGTATTTTGGTACTTGTATGATGGATGGAAGACCTCTTCTTGCCCCGCTTGGATGAAGACTTCTGCCGGTCTGGATGTCCTCTTCTGCCCCATCGGATGAAGACTTCGTCCCGGCTGGGTGAACACGACTCAAGGTAGGGAGATCTTCAGGGGGGTAGTGTTAGGTTTATTTAAGGGGGGTTTGGGTTAGAGTAGGGGTATGTGGGTGGTGGGTTGTAATGTGGGGGGGGGGATTGTGTTTTTTTTTTACAGGCAAAAGAGCTGTTTTCTTTGGGGCATGCCCCGCAAAGGGCCCTGTTCAGGGCTGGTAAGGTAATAGAGCTGTTAACTTTTGTAATTTAGTATAGGGTAGGGCATTTTTTTTTATTTTGGGGGGCTTTGTTATTTTATTAGGGGGCTTAGATTAGGTGTAATTAGTTTAAAATTCTTGTAATATTTTTTTATTTTTTGTAATTTAGTGTTTGTTTTTTTTTGTAATTTAGTGGGGGGGTTTTGTACTTTAGTTTATTTAATTGTAGATAATTGTAGGTACTTGTAGTTAATTTATTTAATGACAGTGTAGTGTTAGGTTTAATTGTAACTTAGGTTAGGATTTATTTTACAGGTAATTTTGTAATTATTTTAACTAGGTAGCTATTAATTAGTCAATAACTATTTAATAGCTTTTGTACCTAGTTAAAATAAATACAAAGTTGCCTGTAAAATAAATATAAATGCTAAAATAGCTACAATGTAACTATTAGTTATATTGCAGCTATCTTAGGGTTTATTTTACAGGTAAGTATTTAGTTTTAAATAGGAATCATTTATTTAGTTAATTTAATGATAGTGTAGTGTTAGGTGTAATTGTAACTTAGGTTAGGATTTATTTTACAGGTAAATTTGTATTTATTTTAGCTAGGTAGTTATTAAATAGTTATTAACTATTTAATAACTATTGTACCTAGTTAAAATAAATACAAAGTTGCCTGTAAAATAAATATAAATCCTAAAATAGCTACAATGTAACTATTAGTTATATTGCAGCTATCTTAGGGTTTATTTTACAGGTAAGTCTTTAGTTTTAAATAGGATTCATTTATTTAACTATAGTAAACTTATTTCGTTTTATTTAAATTATATTTAAGTTAGGGGGTGTTAGTGTTAGGGTTAGATTTAGGTTTAGGGGTTAATAACCTTATTATAGTAGCGGCGACGATGGGGGCGGGAGATTAGGGGTTAATAATTGTAGGTAGGTGGCGGCGATGTTAGGGAGGGCAGATTAGGGGTTAATAAAATGTATTATAGTGTTTGCGAGGCGGGAGTGCGGCGGTTTAGGGGTTAATACATTTATTATAGTGGCGGCGATTTGCGGTCGGCAGATTAGGGGTTAATACTTGTAGTTAGATTGTGGCGACGTTGGGGGGAGGCAGATTAGGGGTTAATAACTATAATGTAGGGGTCGGCGGTGTTAGGGACAGCAGATTAGGGGTTAATAGTTATAATGTAGGCGGCGGCGATATCGGGTCGGCAGATTAGGGGTTAATACTTGTAGTTAGATTGCGGCGACGTTGGGGGGGGCAGATTAGGGGTTAATAACTATAATGTAGGGGTCGGCTGTGTTAGGGACAGCAGATTAGGGGTTAATAGCTATAATGTAGGCGGCGGCGATTTGCGGTCGGCAGATTAGGGGTTAATACTTGTAGTTAGATTGCGGCGACGCTGGGGGGGCAGATTAGGGGTTAATAACTATAATGTAGGGGTCGGCGGTGTTAGGGACAGCAGATTAGGGGTTAATAGCTATAATGTAGGCGGCGGCGATATCGGGTCGGCAGATTAGGGGTTAATAGTTGTAGTTAGATTGCGGCGACGTTGGGGGGGGCAGATTAGGGGTTAATAACTATAATGTAGGGGTCGGCGGTGTTAGGGACAGCAGATTAGGGGTTAATAGTTATAATGTAGGTGGCGGCGATATTCGGTCGGCAGATTAGGGGTTAATAAAATAATGCAGGTGTCAGCGATAGCGGGGGCGGCAGATTAGGGGTTAATAAGTGTTAGATTAGGGGTGTTTAGAGACTCGGGGTACATGTTAGGGTGTTAGGTGCAGACTTAGTGTTTCCCCATAGGAAACAATGGGGCTGCGGTGTTAGTTTTTTTTTCAGCCGAAACTCCCATTGTTTCCTATGGGGAAATGCCGAATCTTAACGAGCTAATTCGGATTTATTCGGAGATACGGCAGCTATTTCGGATTCATTCGGTAGATTCGGAAGTATTTTAATTCGGAAATCCGAATCGATCCGAATCTCCGAATTTACCGAATTTACCGAATTTCCGAATTAATCCGAAACGAACCGCACATGTCTACTGTCCACCAGGAGGAGGCAAAGACACCCAAGCCAAAGGCTTAAATATTCCTCCCACTTCCCCTATCTCCCAGTCATTCTTTGCCTTTCGTCACTATAGGAGGTGGCAGAGAAGTGTCAGAAGATTTGGATAGTCCTGTAATGGGTATGTTCCCTTCAAGAAAGGACTGGAGTTTTAAGTAATCATGTCAACCTCTCAGTGAGAGCATTGATGAAACTTAGAGTCTGAAGATCCAGGGAAAGTTTTTCTGCAAACTCATCCAGACTGTCGCTAACAGCTCCTGAGCAATTGGTGTTGACGAGTTTCACTGCTTGCTGCTACACACTCAAGTCCATGTCAGAAGCGCTGCTGCAAGACTGTCACACTTGGGAGGCTTTGCCTGTTCCACAGCATGGATCCTTGAGGATAAGACCGTTTTTTATATATACAATTTATTACGCTATACAGGGTCACACTGTGGCTCCTTTTTATACCTCGATGGGATCAACGGTTAATATCTCCTTCAGAGAGATTATTTGAACAGTTTGGGGATTTATATCTGCTTTAATGTGAGCGGGTTTTTTTTAGGCTCATAGACTGTGTGTTTTGTGGCTTGGAACAAACAGGTTTCACTTTAGTTTTTGATGTGTTACGCAGCTCATAATAGCTTGGCGCCCTTTTTCATAGCACAGGAAATCCTGTCTTAAGTACCACGTGACCGGGTGCGGTCTCTTTCATTTCCTAAGATCCTGCTGCAGACATCACTCCTGAGGAGAGCTTTTTCACTGTTAGCTGTCTGGGTCTAGAAGGTAGTGAGTGCCCTAGCCATTGGGAGTATTAAGGTGCCATTTTTTAAATAAAAGTGTTTATTTTTGATTGTCATTCTGTGGTTATATACAAAGCTATGGAGGACTCTGATACTACATTAGAAGGTTCCGCTCCTTCTGTACTGATTAATAATTCCTGTTTATATTATGAGGATGCTGTGGTTTGTCCGCCTGCTCAATTTTGTTCCATTTGCCTAAACACTGTTCTAAAGTCTAAGAAGGGAGACAAGCCTGCTAATGCTCATAGCACTATTAGCCTTTCTGAGCTGTCTACTTCTCAGGAATCTGGGTCCCAATAAATTACTACCCTTTCTACATTACCCACTCCATATGCAGTTCCCCGTGGCTCAACTAACCAGTTACAATTGGCGGTGTCTGCAGCCTTGAGTGCCTTACCTCACTCTAACAAGTGCAAAAGAAAGGTTAAACCTAGTTCTCCTGACCTAGAGTCAGCTAAATATTTGTCGGATTTAGCTACTATATGCCAGCTATCCGAGGATGAATTAACCTCCGTAGCTTCAGAAGGTGAACTTTCTGAGTCGGAGATTTCAGTTACTAAACCTCCTTCAGCGGAGGAACCCTCCTTTAGATTTAAAATTGGGCATCTGTATTTTTATTAAAGGAGGTTCTGTCTACACTAGAGGTTTCCAGAGGCTGCACTCCCTGAGTAGCCTAAGATCCCTAAATTAGACAGGGTTTATGAAGATAGTAAGGTTCCTCTGAATTATTCCCAGTCCCTGACTCTCAATTAGAATTGTGGGACTCCATCCCTAAGGTGGATGGAGCTATCTCTACACTGGATAAGCATACAACTATCCCTCTGGAGGATAGTTCTTCTTTTAGAAAGCCTATGGGTAAGAAAATGGAAACTTTTCTGAGGAAGATGTTTCAACATACAGGGTTTTTATTTCAACCGGCGGCAGCTGTGGCCACGGTTGCTGGAGCAGCTACCTACTGGTGCGACACTGTCGGAGCTCATTGAGGTGGAGACTCCCCTCGAGGATATTCAGGAGAGAATTAAAGCACTGAGAATTGCTAACTTCTTCATCTGTGATGCAAATATGCAGAAATACAAATGCTGCTGGCTTTGTGGTTCTAGCCCGCCAGGCTCTCTGGTTGAAGTCTTAGTTTGCTGATATGACTTCTAAATCCAGACTCCTTACTCTTCCTTTCAAGGGAAAGATTTTTTTTGGTCCAGGGCTGGACTTCATTATCTCTACGGTTACCAGAGGGAAAGGTGCCTTCCTACCGCAGGATAAAAAGAATAGGCATAAGGGACGGTAACTGTCTAATTTTCGTTCTTTTTGTGCTGATAAGTCACAACGACAGCAGTCCTCTTCCAAGTCCGAGCAGCCCAGGAGTACTTGGAAGCCAGCTCACTCCTGGAATAAGTCCAAACAGACTAAGAAGCCCACGGAGATCAAATCGGCATGAAGGGGCGGCCCCCGATCCAGAATCGGATTGAGTAGGGGGAAAAATGTCTCTTTTTTCCAATGCTTGGTTCCAGGATGTACAGGACCCTTGGGTCCTGGAGATTGTATCTCAAGGATACAGAATAAGATTCACGTCTCATCCACCCAGGGGCAGATTCCTACTCTCCAGTCTGTCTACAAGACTGGAAAAGAGGGCTGCCTTCTTAGGTTGCGTATGGGATCTATCCTCTCTAGGAGTAATTGTCCCTGTACCTACAGCAGAAAGAGGCTTGGGGTTTTATTCAAACCTTTTCATGGTTCCAAAGAAGGAGGGAACTTTTCGTCCAATTCTGGACCTAAAGTGCCTAAACAAGTTTCTGAGTGTTCCCTCTTTCAAGATGGAGACAATACGGTCAATCCTTCCTCTGGTTCAGGAAAGACAGGTTATAACCAAAATAGACCTGAAGGATGCATAACTTTATGTCCCAATTCACAGGGAACATTTTCAGTTCTTGAGGTTTGCTTTTCTGGACCAGCACTTCCAGTTCATAGCTCTTCCGTTTGGCCTAACTACTGCTCCAAGGATATTTACAAAGGTTCTGGGGGCTCTTCTAGCCATTGCCAGAACACAAGGTTTTGCAGTAGCGCCTTAACTGGACGATATCTTGGTACAGACACCATCTTTTCGTCTAGAGGAAGAACATTCGGAGTCCCTTCTCTATCTTCTTCGATCACATGGATGGAAGATAAACTTGGAAAAGAGTTCTCTTACTCCAAATAAAATTGACAGATAAAAAGTAATTCCCTTTGGAAAAACTAAGAGGATGCGCTGTTAGTGGCTATAGATGATATATAAATATTGAAAAAGCACTTAATTTTGTAAAACCTAAATGTATTGATCAACTCTTGTATAAGTATAGTGAAAAACCAAAAATTGTGTGAATGGAAAAAAGGAAATCTAATAAGGACTATCAAGTGAATTTCCTAAAATTTGTGTACAAAAGTGTAATAGACAGGGATAAATGTGAACATGTACAGTAATGTATAAAAATGACATAAGAAATAGTATAAGTCTGTGACAGTGTCCAAAAATATAGTGTCCAAAATAATATAAGTCCAAAGTTAAGGACCAAAAATTTTGCTGATACTTGAGTACTCGGCAAGCTCCACTTGTGTCCACGGTGTGATGGGTCAGGTATCTAGAATGAAATAAAAACAAGGGGCGCCAACATAGTGTGAATCGTACAAAAACAGGTGAGTAAGAACAGTGTGCAAAATACTACTCACAAGAGAAGAGGCACCTTAAGCGAATAAGGTGCTAGCAGGCATGCTGACGTTTAAAACCAGCAGTCAGTACGCTGGGGGTCTCACCCTGAGACCCGTAGAAACCAGATGGAGAAGTGAGCGGTCACAGTGATAATCCTTCCGAAGTCGACAACCAGGTGTGTGCTCGGGAAGCAGGAGTGTTATCCCTCCTTTAAAGAGGGCTGTGTCAGCACACAGAAACTTGGTGAAATCCTGAACAGGAAAAGGTGAATGGTGCCAAAGAAAAACCGGGTCTTGGTTTAAAAGGCAAATTGTCTTTATTTGTAATTGCAACGCGTTTCTCGGTCAACATAGGACCGTTTCATCAGGCCTTTCACCAAGTTTCTGTGTGCTGACACAGCCCTCTTTCCTGACACAGAATTTTTACAAACTTTGGGGATAACACTCCTGCTTCTTGAGCACACACCTGGTTGTCGACTTCGGAAGCAGAGATCTGCTGATACAGGGTCCCTTTGTTCATCAAAATCTAGATTCTCTGAGGCTGACTGCGTGGAGATTGAATGCTTAGTCTTAGCCAAGAGAAGGTTTTCTGAGAGTGTAATCAGCACTCTGGTTCAAGCTCGTAAATCAGTTACTCGTCGTATCTACCAAAAAGTATGGAGGACTTATTTGTACTGGTGTGAAGAGCATAAGGTTAAGGTTGCCAGAATTTTAGCTTTCCTCCAGGATGAACTGGAGAAGGGTTTATCTGCTAGTTCCCTGAAGGGACAGATATCAGCCCTGTCGGAGTTACTGCACAAAAGATTGGCTGAGCTTCCGGATGTGCAGTCCTTTGTAAAGGCTCTGGCTAGGATCAGACCCGTGTTTATCTTATTCTTAGTGTTTTGCAACAGGCTCCGTTTGAGCCTATGCATACTGTTGACATTAAACTTTTATCTTGGAAGGTTCTTTTTTTGTTGGCTATTGCCTCTGAGCGCAGTTTCTGAGATTTCTGCTTTGCAATGTGATCCGCCTTATCTGGTTTTTCATGCTGATAAGGCGGTTTTACACACTAAACTAGGGTTCCACCCTAAGGTGGTGTTGAATCATAACATTAATCAAGAAATTGTTTTTCCTTCCTTGTGTCCTAATCCTTCCTCAGCGAAGGAACGTTTGCTTCACAATGTAGATGTGGTTCGTGCCTTGAAGTCCTATCTTCAGGCTACTAAGGAATTCAGATGATCTGCCTCTTTGTTTGTCATTATTCAGGGAAGCATAAGGGGCAGAAGGCTACTATGACTTCTCAATCTTTCTGGTTGAGGAGTGTCATCTGCTTAGTTTATGAGACAGCGGGACAACAGCCTCCTGAGAGGATAACGGCTCATTTCACTAGAGCAGTGGCTTCCTCTTGGCCTTTTAAGAATAAAACCTCAATGGATCAGAGTTGAAAGTGGCTATCTGGTCTTCCTTATACACTTTTTCTAAATTTTAAAAGTTTGAGGTGTTTGCTTCGGCTGAAGCAGCTTTCGGGAGAAAAGTTTTGCAGGCTGTGGTGCCCTCAGAATAGAGTCTGCTTCTTTTTTTCTGTTCCCTCCCGTTATTCATTCAGTGTCCTCTGGAGCTTGGGTATAGTTTTCCCAACAGTAAGGAATGAAGTTGTGAACTCTCTGCCTCATTGAAGAAAAACATAATTTATGAGTCCACAACCCCGCCCGTAATTTAGTTTTTCGATGGGCGGCCCCCGTTTTTATATTTTTATATTTCTCCTACTTTTCTTTGTTCCCTTGACAGAATGATTGGGGGATAGGGGAAGTGGGAGGGATGTTTAAGCCTTGGGCTGGGGTGTCTTTGCCTCCTCCTGGTGGCCAGGTGTTTTTTCCAACAGTAAGGAATGTAGTTGTGGACTCTCCCTGCCAGGAAGGAAAGGAATTTATCTGCTAAGCATACATTATGTTATTTTAGGCGCAATTGGGGGACATTTTTTAAATTAAGCAGAGGTCTATTGGAACTAACTAGCTGAATCACTATAGGTTATATTCTAATCCAGTAAAATCAATCTATCTAACTCTACATTAAATATAGAAGCAGATGTTTGGGTAAACTAAGTGCTAATCTTTTTAAACTAAAAAATAATCTACTCTAGGTGTAATTTGTTGTATATGAGTAACATATAAAAAAAAGACAAGTATATTATCCACTAAAAGTACATAGTCATTTAGTAAACGTCAGGTTTACATTGACTAATGGGTTTTAAAGGACAGAAAAGTAAAAATTAAATCATATAGAGATTGCAATTTTAAACAACTTTCTGATGTACTTCTAACTTGCCTTGTTCTCGTGGTATCCTTTGTTTGGTAGGATCAGGGGCAGCAGTGCACTACTGGGAAACTGCTAATTGGTGGCTGCACATATATGCCTCTTGTTGTTGGTTCTTCCAATGTGCTCAGCTAGCTCCCAGTAATGCATTCCTGCTCCTTCAACATATTATACCATGAAAATAAAACAAATCAGGTAATAGAAGTAAATTGGAAAGTTGCTTAAAATTGTATGTTCTATCTGAATCATGAAAGAACATTTGTTTGGGTTTCATGTCCATTTAAAGAGATATTATACCATATTATTTTCTGCCCATACATTTGATCTCAGTGATCTATTTTACATGCTGGAGTGTATTAAATTGTTTCCAAAAAACATTTCCTTTATATTGTCATTTGAAATTAAATGCTTTTGCCTGTTGAAACCACCACCTACCTATACTATAAAATATCTCACTGCTCCTTGCCTTAGTACATTGTTGTTATTGGGCCCACAATATCTTGATCTTAATATATCTGTGCATACGTGATAAGGGCACTAGACTTGTGCGCAGCGGAAAAATTAGTTTAGTTTCGGATTGATTTGGATGTTTTCGAATGTCGTTTTCGGATCGATTCAGATTAATTCGGATTCTAATAAATTTGGATGTATTCGGTTCGGATTCGGAAGTTCGGTATGTGTTAGGTGGTATGTGCTGTGTATTAGACTAGTATTATGTACTGTAATATTAGGTGTAACCCATAGCAGAGTGATATAACCCGATATACTGTACAATTCTAGTGTAATTGTGATTAGTCCATGGCCATCCGACTGTAACGAATAAATCCGAACTAATTCGGATTTATTCGTTCGTTTCGGTGCTACAGTAATTCGGAAATTCAAATTGATCCGAAGCTCCGAATTTGACAAATTCGTCTGAATTTCGATTCGGAACAAAACGAAATGCACATGTCTAAAGGGCACCTGTCTGTGGAAGATGAACTGTTTGTACCATATTATATTGTTAACTCACTTGATTTGGGAAATCCATCTAAAGCCAAAAAGAACTTTCTAGAGCCATATGGAAAAAATCAAACTAGGAATACGTTATAGAATTTAAATATTTATGGAGCTTAAAGGGACATGAAACCAAAAATGTTTCCTTCATGATTCAGATAGAGAATACAATTTTTAAAAAGTTTCCAATTTACTTCTATTATCAAATTTGCATCGTTCTCATGTTATTCTTTGTTAATGAGTTATCCAGATAGGTAACGTGTGTAGAAAGAGATAAACCATACCATATCACTTAAAGGGATATGAAACCCCAACATTTTCTTTTGAAATTCATAACATTTAAAAAAAGAAAAGTCAGATAAGGCATGCAATTTTTTTTTTTTTTTTTTTTTTTTTTTTGTGATAACATGCAATACAATTAGTAAAATTGTAAGATACCAAAGCATACAACAATGCACATTGCCCATTACTATATCAGTTTATAATGAGCATGTTTGTGTTCGGATCTATACAATACTTTTATCATTTGCATTAGATACTCTTCTACAAAATAAAATGCCTTATTAATACCACCATGCTGGGATTTTTTATCATTATTTAAAATAAAACAAAAAAAAAAAAAAAAAAAAAAAAAGAACATACAAACCAAAAAGGAAGCAAGACAGCACAAAGGGAGAGAAAGAAGAAGAAGAAGAAAGGAAAAAAAAAAAAAAAAGTCCCACCTACTGTTACCACCACCTATGGCACTATCCAAGGCTTATCCAATCAGCAGGAAAATCTCCTAATAAGACCAATTCCATAAAACTTTCTGAGCTCAGGAAAGGAAAAAGAATAGCTTTTTGGGTACCAATTGGGAATGATTTAATTATGGGCAGCCAACCGAGTAAGAATTGTTTAATTTTTTTCTCTTTCAGAAACCTAGTGTGATAAGATTCGAAAATAATCTGATTTTGGATTTCTTGGAGTACAACTTTAAATGAGGGGGCCCGCTTTGCCTTCCAATTTTTAGCTATTAAATGTCTTACTAAAAGGATTATAATATTTAGTATAGTCAGGCCTAGAGGGTAGACCACGCTCTGGGTATTCAACAAGAATATATTCTCTAGGTTTAAGGTGATATTTAATTGATACAACTTATTAAACCAAAAAGCCACCCTCTTCCAGAGCTGCCAGATCTTTGGACAATACCAGTACATATGTACCAGGTCTGCTGCCCCCGATGAACAACGTGGGCACACAAAGCTTAGCTGGGAAGAAAATCTTGCGAGCCTAGCCGGAGTTAAATAAAAATTATTTATAAGTTTAAAATGGGCTTCCCTCCAACTCATCGGAATCTGATATTTACTTATCATAGTATAACTTGCAATAATATTATCCGTATTTATATCTGCCAGATAGGGTAACCAGGACTCACAAGTCTTATCCAATAAAACCAAACTTTGTTTGACAAGCATTATATCATACATCAAAGATATGGATGTATTCCCAGCTCTGAAAATTTTCATCCAACTCTTAACCTCGGCCCACTCTCCTTCCCTGCTCACATCCCAATTCCATTCCTGTATATAGTGTCTTATTTGTAAATACGCGTAAAAATTATTACTATGAAGACCAAATTTATTCCTAAGATTCTCAAACGTCAATAAAGACCCCTCAGCTGAGAAAAGCTGTTGGATAACTATAAGACCCTTTTCAGCCCAGGTCTGAAATACTAACTGGTGTAACCCTGGAGAGAAATTTACGTTACCCCTTATTGGCAGAAACTCTGAAAAAGAAAAATCCATTTCTAATATAATACACAGCTTCTGCCAAGCCATAACTACATTCTTTAATGACACAAGACCAGCAACATTTGCTGGAAGTTTCTTGACTGGGCAATGTAAAATGGCTTTTAAAGAGAAAGGGTATGATAGATGACTTTCCAAGTCAATGGTAGAAAAAATGTTAGCATCCGATAACCAATCGACAGCGATCCTTGCCAGCATAGTAATATTATATAAATAGATATTAGGTAAAGCCAGACCTGCCATTTTACAAGGTCGCATCAATTTTTCCAATGAAATACGAGGTTTCTTGTTTTTCCATATAAATTTTGAAAAAGACTTATAGATACCTCTGATGTCACCTTTAGGGATCAAAAGAGGGAGATTTTGAAGAAGATATAGCAGGCGAGGGAAAACAATTGTTTTAATTACATTCACCCTTGCCGTTATCGATAACGGGAGCTGCACCCAAACTTCCAGGTCAGATTTAATTTTTTCAATAAGAGGGGCAAAATTCATCTGATACCAGGTTTTAGGATTAGCATTAAGAAATATACCCAAATACTTTAATGTAACTACTTCTTTGAAAGGTAACTTTTGTAGACTATGCGCTGACCTTTTTATCCACATCAGTTCGCTCTTTTCACAATTAATTTTATAACCTGAAAAGGAACCATATGTCTCCAGGCATGTTAGAATAATTGGAATTTCATGAGATGTATTCTCCACACATATCAACAGATCATCTGCATATAAGAGGGTTTTAAGATTGTGCACCCCCAAACCGATCCCCTTGATAGAGTTTCAGAGCCAGATTGCCAATGGTTCGATAGCCATATTAAAAAGTAGGGGAGATAGTGGACACCCCTGTCTAGTTCCTCTACCGAGATTAATCTGTGGAGAGAGCGCCCCATTAATTAACAGATATGATATTGGGTGTTTATATAAATTCTGAATAAACTGGGCAAACTTATCTTTAAATCCCATTTCTACTAGTACTCTAAAAAGATGTTTCCAGACAATAGAGTCAAAAGCTTTCTCAGCATCGAGTGTAATGATAGCTGAATCAACTCTACTATAACTCGGGTTTTTCTCAGAGTTCCACACGAGATCCAAGTAATTGATTACCTTCCGTATGTTCTTGGAAGAATTTCTTGTCTTCATAAAACCTACCTGATCTGTATGTATGAGTTTATTAAGACATTTAGACAACCTCTCTGAAATAATCGCCGCCAGGATTTTATAATCGGCATTTAATACTGAGATTGGTCTATACGAAGCCAGTTCCTCAGAATGTTTATCCTTTTTCAAGATCAGTGAAATATTTGCTGCTGAAAAAAATCTGGACGGGACCATATTTATACTATAATAGCTATTAAACAATTTTTCTAATGTATATTTAATATCATCCGCCAATATTTTCAGAAACTCTGCCGGCAGCCCATCAGGGCCCGCTGCTTTATTTAATTTAGCCTTATCAATGCCCTTAAGAATCTCATCAGCTGTAATTGGGCTATTTAACGCCACCAATTCTATATCAGATACCTTCGGCATCTCAATGCTAGCCCAGAAGTTTTCCTGATTTATTACATTAATATCTGGGTTTGTATAAAGCTCCTGATAATATTTAAAAAACACTTTACTGATATCTTCCATTTCTGTATATCTATGCTTTCCCTCACGAATAGCAAGAATAAAGTTCCTTCTCTTTCTATTTTGTACCAATCTTGCAAGATATTTCGCCGAGGTACCATGAATGCCACTATAGAGAAGACTAGTCTTTAACTCTTCTTCTTGTGATTTGTTTTTCAAGAAGATATCTCGCTCTTGCCTGGCTTTAATGTAATTATCCCAGTTAAAGTCCCCATGCTCTACAACAAACTTTCTATAAGTATTTCTTACCTGATTAGACAGTTGTACTTCCCGGGCATTCATTTTTTTCCTTTTTGTACAGAGATATGCCTTGATTTCCCCACGCAGGAAAGCTTTCGCCGCTTCCCAAAATATCTCTATTTTATCATAATAAGACCTATTATGATCAAAATATTCTTTCCACTTTTGTCTTAACCACTGTGTAAATCTCGCATTATTAAAAAGATATTTAGGGAAGAAAAAACCCGTATTCTGATCCTTACGCTGAAAATTGGCATCAAAAGAAACCGAAATAATAGCATGGTCTGAAATCATTATATCATTTATACAAAACTCTGTTTTTAAGACAGATAAAGACTCAGCAATCAATAAAAAGTCAATCCTTGAAAAGGTTTTATGAACTTTAGATTCACACGTATATGTGCGAGAATCCGGGTTCTTTATTCTCCAGCCGTCTACTATCTTTAACTTTTGGGAAAATCTCTTGAAATATTTAGCTTGTTTGTTATATTCTGCCATATTTCTTGACCCATGTCTCTCCAGTTCAGGACAGAGAGACATGTTAAAATCTCCCCCAATAATCAAATTTTGATTAATATATGGAAACAACTTAGACCTCATTTTTTCCCAAAACCCAATAGAAAACCTATTGGGGCCATAAATATTGCACAGTACTAGTCTTGTGTCATTAATTTGGACGTGTACTAGAATATATCTAGCGTTCTCATCTCTTTCTATATTAACCACTTTATATGAAAAATCTTTATTAAAAAGTATAGCTACCCCATTTTTCCTAGTTGTACAGGGGGTGGCAATTACCTCCCCAACCCATTTAGATTTGAGTTTTGGGATCTCTTTATCTTTAAGGTGTGTTTCCTGCAAAAACACTATACTCGGGACTAATTTACCGAGTCTTTTGATTATTAATTTGCGCTTAATAGGGGATGTCACCCCTCCCACATTCCAAGATAAAATCTTCATATTACCTGTAGACATCATCCCAAAACAAATTTTATCAAAATCTCCAGATCCCAGCCATGCAAATCACCCCACACAATATGAGTCGAGAGAAAAAAATAGAGTAAAAATGGCAACTGAGGAAGGAAGCCCACAGCGAGAAAAAAGAAAAAAAAAAAAAAAAAAAAAAAAAACAGCATTGATCATCACAAATAACATCCTAACTAACGGAGGGATCCTTATAGCCTTTCCTAGGGAAAAACCCCTAGAACACTCCAGAACATATACCATTTTTTGCAGCTCTTCTACAAAAAAAAAAAAAAAAGCATAAAAAAAAAGAAAAAAAAAACCTCCAATAATCGGGCCCCTAGACCTGTTTTGCATGAATAAAGTTCTTCACCTCTGAGACCTCCGCGAAGGTCAGCCTACTGCCCCCGTCCTCTACTATAATCTTGGCTGGATAAATCATCCAGGCACGTAGTCCAGCCTTAATAAGTTGGGAACAGAACGGGGACATCAACTTCCTCCTCGCCGCTGTCTCAGAGGAGAAATCCTGGAACAATAAAATTTTATTATTCCCTATCATAAACGGGGCCCTTTTCCTAAATATTTGGAAAATTTCCACTTTATCCTGGAAATTTAAGAGTTTAAAAATAACCATTCTATCTTTTGCCCTACCATTTCCAGGGGAGTTTCTTGGGCCCACTCTATGGGCTCTTTCTATGGATAGCGGTATTTGCTGAGGGGGGAACCCTAACACTTTGGGCAATGTAACAGTTGTAAATTGCATGAGATCCTCAAATTCGGGGGACTGGGGCAGGCCTACAATACGAATGTTATTACGCCTTGAGCGATCCTCAAGATCCTCAAGGCGTAATTGTAGCGCATTAATTTTGGTGTCTTGACTGGAGATAGTCTCCTCTTGAGTATGGACTCTGTCTTCTAGTGTAGAAATTCTGTCCTCTGCCTCCTGCATTCGGGAGGCAAATTGTCTCACCTCAACAGATAATAGACTCAAGTCGGCGGAAATAGTCCCCAACTCTTTTTTAATGCTCTCAAATTGGGGGGTAAAAATATCAGCAAGTTGGGCAACCAGAGTGTAAGTTTCATTAGGTATATTATCAGGCATATTTTCTATACTAGCATCTGTCAGCTTAGCTTTTTTATCCTTTTTAACAGGCATTCTTGGTGAGTTAACCTTTCCCTGTGTCACAAATTTTTCCATGTGTCTATAATACAGTGAATTAATATTATTATAGTGAAAGTATTTTAAGGGAGGAGAAAAGAGGGAGAAAAAAAAAAAAAAAAAAAAAAACAAATTGAAATAACAAAGCGTGAAAACTCCGGTATCACAACCAGCCCTACTTAAGTGAGGAAAAAAAAACTAGTGAAAAGCTAGTGACATTATTAAACACAGCAAACAAAGTGATATTACAGCCTGATGCCCAAAGCACTCTCTAAAGCTGTCTTTTACCTGAACTCAGTTACCAACCAATATTAAAGCTTCAACTACTTTTCAACCTATATATACATGGAATTAAGCCACACAGTAAGGTCATTAATTACCAATACAACCCCCTGTAAACAGAAACATTTCCAAACAAAAAATTAAACTTGCTCAAAATATACCTGTAGGGGACAAATGATATACAGTTAACACCTCATTTAATA
Source organism: Bombina bombina (assembly GCF_027579735.1). Classification (NCBI taxonomy): domain Eukaryota; kingdom Metazoa; phylum Chordata; class Amphibia; order Anura; family Bombinatoridae; genus Bombina; species Bombina bombina. Next base: position 1,108,085,100 of record NC_069501.1, on the reverse strand, counting down.
CAGTCCATATCAGACCAAAAACGTCTTTAGTGACAATATTAGCCTTGTTGGAATGAACTTAGCTAGTCTTTAGCCTTCCTTTTGACTTTTAGTCCTTTTTCTTCTTTCCCCCTCCTTCTCTCTCCCTTTTCTCCCTTTTTCCTTTCCTACTTACACGCCATCGTCACATTTCCAAAAAAAAGAAAAAATCATAGTCTGAGTCCACCGGTCCAGTAAAGTGATGGGACTCCTTGCAAAGTGTGAATTAGCGTATGGGAGACAATGCACTTGCTTTTAACACACTTCAATGCAGATACAGTGCTAACCTTTGCGGCCTCTTTCAGGCGCCCTCGCCTCCTCCACTACACCTGTATTCTCCAAAGTTCAATATGTATGCCTCAGGTTAAAGGGTAATTTATTCCAATCCTCCTTGGCCGTACAGCTCTGTGTTACGGTAGATTTTACAGGGGAGAGGGAGTTTATTGTAGACCCAGACCCAGGTAAGAGTGTCCCCGTGTAAATGCAGGCAAATGATATGTGCAAAACGAGGATACTGGCCTTCTCACCACTCCTGAAAAACGTGGAGTTCTCTTAGCCTGCTCCTGTACCCTTCCCTGTACCAGTGTCTCTGACCTCAGCTAGATAATACACAAAGCTTAGCGGAGCCGGGAGCCTGGTATATAGGGCTTTTCAAAACAGCCTCAACTCGAGTAATAGCAGTTACCAGCGCATTAAGTATACAGCTACAGGTTAAAGGGTAATTTATTCCAATCCTCCTTGGCCGTACAGCTCTGTGTTACGGTAGATTTTCCAGGGGAGAGGGAGTTTATTGTAGACCCAGACCCAGGTAAGAGTGTCCCCGTGTAAATGCAGGCAAATGATATGTGCAAAACAAGGATACTGGCCTTCTCACCACTCCTGTAAAACGTGGAGTTCTCTTAGCCTGCTCCTGTACCCTTCCCTGTACAAGTGACTCTGACCTCGGCAAGATAATACCCAAAGCTTAGTGGAGCCGGGAGCCTGGTATATAGGGCTTTTCAAGACAGCCTTAACTCGAGTAATAGCAGTTACCAGCGCATAAAGTATACAGATACACAGTTCTCAAGCGGTGCCAAATCTAGCGGTAAGTCTCTCACAGCTGCAGCTCTTACCTGCTACACAGCCAGGAGCATGGGGCGTACACTAACCCCACAGGTGCAACACAAGATTTTTCTTTCCTTTCTTAGCTTCTAGCTTACCGGCTGGCGTCCTGAAATGTATCCAACCCCAGCGGGGGCTTATCCTAACCGGCACAGGCCACTTACTGCACTCCAACTCCCGACTCCGCTGCACCAGAGAAAGAGAGCCCCATCCCGGGGGGTAGGTATCTTGACTGCCCAGCACGAGTTCTTCCTTTGCTTATTATCAGCACCAGCCTGCGAATCTTTCTGTGATGACCCTAGTGAAAGGGATTTTAAAATTCGGACTGCCCCACAGTCACAGCCAATTCAGCTTCAACGGACTTCCAACCCTCGGCAGGAAACAGACTCTGCAGAACGCCACCATCAACCTGGGGTGGATTACCCAGGTACGTGGCAGAGAGCAGGGAACCGGTAGAAGGCGTCCTCTCACCACACCTGCGTGCAGGTAAACTATACTGCACCGCCCCCAACGGAAGTCCTGTCTGTCTTGTCCTCATGTGTTACTCTGTGTGCCATTGTCTATAGTGTGCGTGAGCAAGGCATGCAATTTTAAACAACTTTCCAATTTACTTTTATCGTCAAATTTGCTTTGTTCTATTGGTATTCTTTGTTAAAAGCTAAATCTAGGTAAGCTCATAAACTGATTTTAAAATGGTTGAAGGCCACCTCTTATCTCAGTGCATTTTGACAGTTTTTCACATATAGACAATGCTAGTTCATGTGTGTCATATAATATAGCATTGTGCTAACACCTGTGGAGTTATTTATGAGTCAGGACTGATTGGCTTACATGGCAGTCTGTCAGAACAGCTTAGATAAGGGAGCAGTCTGCAGAGGCTTAGATACAAGGTGATCACAGAGGTAAAAAGTGTATTATTATAACAGTGTTGGTTACGCATAACTGGAAAATGGATAATATAAAACGATTATCTATCTTTTTAAACAATAACAATTCCATGGTAGACTGTCCCTTTAAATGCTTAGTGCCTTTAAACAGATCATCTTCTTATGCTTTCAGGTATCACAAAAATACAGACTTACACTTTCATGATTCAGATAGAGCATGCAATTTGAAGAGACATTTCCAATTACTTCTATTATTGAATTTCCGTTGTGGAAAAGCAGACCTAGGCAGCAATGAATTACTGGGAGCTAGCTGCTGATTGGTGGCTTCACACATGTGCCTCTTGTCATTGACTCACCAGAACTGTTCAGCTAGCTCCCAGTAGTGCATTGCTGCTCTATATGCGTTTAACTCCTTTGCACATTGCTGTTTTTAACCCCAGCAAACAAGTGTAATAATAAAATACTATAAGATTCTTTTTATTTTGCACTTTTAGGTGCCTGTAAGAACCGCTTATTAAAGTGGGAAAATGAGCTGGGACAAGACTGCAGACAAATAATTAGTTTTTGCCTCCTACATACTAACTTAATGATGTGTATTGGAATGGCAGATTGTCACACTTTGATCATTGCTAGGCAGCTAATCGTTTAACTATTACTCTAGTTTGCTTCTACACAAGTACAAGTCTACACCATTAAATGCTCTATGAAGTAAGGAATAATACTGAAATGTTTAACACTGTGCCCTGTAAATAAGGGGAAACTGGCATCCGTTTTAGATTCCTTCCTAGACCATAATTTTAATTGTTGAAATCCACAAAGCTGTTTTTAATAGTTCGCTGCCAGTATTAATTTCCTTGGCGCCCACTCCTAAACACGGTGCACATTAGCACTAATGTTTTCATCTTTGTTTCTTTATATCAAATAGTATGATAGAATGATGTACATATAGTAATATAGCATTATATAGCCAGCCTCAACCCAAATGGCATCCTTTGTAGACAAATATCCATGTCACTTGTAGTTAAAGGGACATTCTAGTCAAAATGAAACGTTCATGATTCAGATAGGGCATCAAATTTTCTTTGTTCTTTTGGTATTCTTTGTTGAAAGCTAAACCTAGATAGGCTCATATGCTAAACAAAAAGAAAAGGTCTTAGAAAACAAAGGGAGGTATGCTCCAAAATAACCTTGTTATGTATTATTATTTTCAGAGGTAATGGAGTGTGCCCTGAGCATATATCAACTAATACATTAGAAAAAGGAACCCTATTGGAGAAATAGGGAACAAAAGAATGCTCTTCTGGCACTAGATAGTGGTAGAAATGTTAAAACATAACTTTTACTCGTAAAGCAAATAAAATGACAGCTACAATAATTGAGTAAGATTAAACTACTGTGGCTTGCCAGATAAATAATTAAAAGCACAACTCCGTTGTGAAAGACTTGCTACAATGTATAGGTTCAACACTATCAAATAGTAACAAGTTACAAATTACACTGTGGCTTGTCCCTAAATTGGTGCAAAGGGATAACATTATGGGGTAAATCAGATGAGATTACATATATTATATAAGGAAAAACTATATCTGGAGAAGGCTCAATATCCCCCTATATTGGGGTAGAGTGAAATATTCAGTTATTATTAATAATCCATTCCCATCCTTCCCACCATTTCCCTTTGAATACAAATTAATTTGATTTTAAGTTGAATCATAAGTTAAATTTTCATAGTCTTAGACAACAGAGTGCTAGTTTAAAATAAGAAAAAAGCCCCTGAAGCGGTCACATTCCACTTTACGCTTCCTCAGAGGGGTCGCACCGGGAGATAGCTAAGTCAATGACGAGAGGTATTTATGTGCAGCAACAAATCAGCAGATAGCTCCCAATCGTGCACTGCTGCCCTATGTATGTTTTTCAACAAAGAATAACAAGAAAATGAAGCTAATGAGATAATAGATGTAAATTAGAAATCTAAATTGCATTCTTTATTTGAATCATAAATTACATTTTTACTTTACTGTCCTTTTTGTTTTTTGACTTTCATGTCCATTTCAGTGCTGATATTGGAGTTTGTATTTGCTTTTGTTATGCAGAGTATATAGAATCTGCATAGTTTGTACTGGAATGTCATTTTAATGCTGTTTTGTAAATAAACAAACTCAGTTTAACAGGATATGCCCTATTTAAAGGGACATTAAACCTACATTTTTTTTCTTTCATGATTCAGATAGAGAACATAATTTTAAACAACTTTACAATTTACTTCTATCATATAATTTGCTTTATTCTCTTAATATCCTTTGTTGAAGATGCAGCAATGCATTATTGGGAGCTAACTGAACACATTGGACGAGCCAAAAACTTGAGGCATGTATGTGCAACCACCAATCTGCAGCTTCTGAGCCTACCTAGGTGTCCTTGTCAACAAAGCATACCAAGAGAAAAATGATATAAAAGAACATTATGTAGATTACTATTGTCTATGTAAAGCTACATTTCCATTAAAGGCTTCAAATATATTTGCCTTTGGAAATTATGCACAAGCTGGTACCATATAAAATGTTCACAATAGTCTGTACTCACCACTGAAAACAAATTATTATGGTAACAAGCGCATGCAATCACGTTGTCCTGGATGTTATTAATTTGAATTATGTAGGATCATGTGGGTTCAGGTTCTGATCATATTTTGAAATATACCTTGAAAAATGTAATACCAGGGACATTGTTCACGGGCTTAATTGGGCTGTAGCCCATAGTTGTGTAGCCCAGAGCTGTGTGTTAATACATTTTTGGGGAAAGACATAGCACATGATTGGAGGTGAGCAGTTAGTAATGTGCTGAATTTTGTCAAAAATGTATTATATTTATGACACTATATGGATAACAATGTAAAAAAAAACCTAAGTAGAAAAAAATCAAATAAAAAAAAAAAGATTCTTATTATAGACCTTTTTGTGATATCATCCAACCAAATTAGGGCAAGCTATGAAATCTATAACCAAGTTGGCAGGTCTGTATATGTTTGATTTTGAAATGAATATCTACAAGATGCATCATGGAAATATTCTGATGCATAACAAGTGTTCTGGGTAATATGACAGTGTTTAATCTTCTAAAGGCAGGAAGCCAAGCACAACACTTAGGGCAGTTTATTGCCTTCTGTGAGATAACAGATCTGATAAAGATGCACTGTACGAAAACTCTTGTACAACATTTTTCAACTTTGGAAAACCAATCCCCCCACAGTATTTGGTAGAATGATCAACAACGTTCTAATATTTATTGTACTCTAGATTTTATTCTTTGCATAAATGTTTTGTAGATTTATATAACCCATCTGGGAGTGTTTTTGTAACAGCTTTGCTTATTTTTTTTTAATAACATTGTGCTGATTTTCAGACTCCTAACCAAGCCTCAAAGTTTTAGATGTATACTGATGTCTACAGACTCCGGCTTGCTCCTGTTGGTATAAAGGGTCTTTTAATATGCAGAGGAGGGGGGGTGTGCTGTACTTATTTTCCCAGCCTCTTTCACTGAGTGTCTCAGCCTAACCTCATCAACAATGCTATACCGGGAGCTTTTTTAAAAAAGGTTTAATACTGGATTTTTGATCAGTATTTGTGAATATTCTTCTTTATAGTAGTGTCTATTACATGCAGTTATGTAAAAATTGTTGTACACTGTCCCTTTAATCCTTTTCTGCAAAGGTCTGAATCATAGTAGTCTGTGCAATTTATATTAACAATTCTCTTAAAGGGACAGTGTTCTGTAAAATTGTTTCCCCCTTAATTTATTTCCAATGACTTGCTATACCAGCAGCAAAGTATAAAATGTATGAAACATCGCTCCTTGTCGGTTTATTTTTATATATGAAATAGCTGTTTTTGTTCTGTGACAATGGGCTGAGCTTACAGGGAAAACAGATCTCCTTATTTTCAAAGTTTCTGTACACAGTCAGGATTCCTTATCTTGCCTCTGTCTGTATATTGAACCCCAATATTTAGAGAGAACAATTTAAAATTAACTTTTTATTTCTTCTCTCTCCTACCTCCAACTGGGAGTGTACTTTCTTATGCTGGCTTTGTTTACATAGCTTTTCTATAGCCAATATTTAAGTATTGACATTTTCAGTATAGGCGGGATACTACAGGTAAAGGTAGCTATTTCAAATGCCAAAATAAAGGTAAATTAGCTATTTGTAAACTTGTACACTTCAACAGCTAAAATTAATAACTGGGAGAACATTTTACGATACACTGTCCCTTTAAAGGGACATTACTTTTTTTAATTTGTAATTAAATAAGAATAAAAAGTAAATTGTGTACAGTTACAGCTGTTCTGAGAAACACATTTGCAAAATCACAAGACTTGAACATTAACAGATGAGAAGCATACTAGTTAAAAAACAACAAATTATCAATGACATTTTCTTTATTTGAATACGGTATAGAGCCACAATTAAGCACTGCACTGAAAAAGCTATGCACACAAAATAGATGTTTTAGAAGCACTTACAACTGTCATTTTGTTTACACAATGTGTTCAGTTTTGCCGTCCATACCTATTTCTTCTGTAAAAAAATTTAACTGTGGGCTTGATGATAAAAAAACTCACCAGCATGGATAGAAATCACACAAATTCTTTGGACGCTTTTTTAACATTATAGTATAATGTAAGTGTCTCTTTCTCAAGCTTATATTTGCCTTTCTAAAATTGTTTGAGAGATCTCGCAGTACTGATGAGACTTCTTAGATAATCTCGCCAGAGCGGAGAGCTTTAGGTCTTCGGGGCTCTGAGTGTATATTCTGATCCCAGGACAAGCTACCAAATTGTTTTTTTTGTCACATTATATATAATGTGACCCTACGTCTCTACCCCACTTCTTGTAATCTAAAAAAGCAGTTTAGAACACGTATAGTGTAACTCAGTTTTTTTATATAAATTACTATTGTGTCAGACCAGAGAGTATGTAGATTGGTTTTGGATGAACATATAGATTGCAGTCCTGATATTGAGTGATATATTATTAGGTCCCTCTGATACTAATTTGGGATTTATTATGCAGGTTTTATCATTATTTATAAGCTCTTTAGGGATAAGTTGTTATGATTTTTATTTTTATTTTCCAACTAAAATGGAAAATATTGAGATTGACACCTAAAATCACCTTATAACATTAACAGGTTCATTAATAAAGTATAAAAGCCTAATTTATATCACTGAGAGCACAACCGACTGTGTAAAAGGCACAAGTTCAGTGGCGGCTCGTGGGTTGTTCAAATGGGGGTTCACGGGTTCAGTTATGTAAAATATATATATATATATATATATATATATATATATATTGTATATATTACACACACACTGTATATTACATATATAAATATATATATACACACACCTCACACACAATCATATAATCATATTATAGTGCTTGCTATATTACTTGCAGGTGGCAGTGGTGCATAACATTTAAGAATTACAGCAGTGAAGATTTCTAAGATGGAAAAAGTTTTTACTACATTTGTTATGTATATTCTTTACTGATGCATAACGATTTTTTTTTAATTTTACATCTGTAGATGTAAAATAAAAAAAAATCATTTTTTATCAGTAAAGAATATACATAACAAATGTAGTAAACCCGTTTTCCATCTTAGAAATCTTCACTGCTGTAATTCTCCCTGATCGGCTACACTGAACTGCTCTACTTGCTAAGTTGCTGCTGTTGCGGTCTACACTCTATCTTTATGCTGTAATAAGATCTGAAGTGAGTTTTTGCCTAAGTAGATATGATGATAAAGTAGGATAGAGACATACCTTGATTAGCAGTGCCAGTGTTTGTTCCACATGCGCGCAAGTCTGCAGCCCCTCCTTCCCTGACCACCAGACCACTCTCTCATTGGCTAAGTAATGGCTATGCATTATGGGACTTGTAGTTAGTTCCTAGCCTTGGGAGCTTCCCTGCTGCCCGCCCATAGAAATGGCCCAACCGCACACTGAAAATTGTGCTATTAGCAAAGGTACAGGCTCTTATGGGCGGAGCAGCAGGCACATAGAAAAAATGTGCAAAGGGCTATAGCAGGCTATACCTCTCTATCGCACATGCGGTATAGAGGTATATAAAAGGGATTTTTTTTTTTAAATTAAACTGGACAGTAGACTGGAATTTTTTTTGCCAGAATAAATATAATTTTTCCAATAGAGGGGGGCTATCGGAGAAATTATATTTATTCAGCTTTCTTTTTTTTCTTTTTTTTCCCCAGGAGGCTCACGTGCGGTTGTGATCATATGGAGGAGCCTCCACTGGGCACAACACAACAACACATATAAAATACTCTTTATTAGGCCTCTTCTGCTTTAGTGTTTAGATACTGAGCTCTTAAAGTTATGTTAAAGCCTGGTCTTCCAGGTAAGTATGTATATATAGCAGAGGGAGGCTCAAACCCAGTCAGAGCTGATTAGTTTTATCCATGAGGGACATGAAAATCAAAATTAAACTGATTATTCATTTAAAACATTTGATTTTAAGAGAAGTTCAATTTACTTGTATTATCACAATTTAATTAATTCAATTGGTATCCTTTGTTGAAAAGCATAGCAGCAATGCACTACTGCAATCTAGCTACTGATTGGTGGCTACACATTTATTCCTCTTGTCATTGGCTTACCAGAGGTGTTCAGCTAGATCCCTGCAGTACATTGCTGCGCTGAAGCTGACTGTAACTATGTGTTTAACCCTCTTGCAGGCAACAGAGCAATAATAACATTCTCTAACGCATTACAGCATTTTCTTTTTGCACTTGTATGACTATTTAAGTGAATACTTAGTTACTCAGTCCTAAATAGCATAGACCAATTTGTAGTTGTTGTGTTAACTTATAAAACAAACACACAAATCTCAGTGTTATAAAGATCTAAGTATGTATTAATAATCACACTTTATTTGTACATGTTCATTAATATAACCACCTCTCAACTCTTTCTGGGCATTAGTCCATCATGATATGTAGAGCTCCTAATTGGACGTAGTTTTCAGCCCATTTCTAAACTTCAGTTCTATTGTCTTTTCTTCTTCAATTTAAACTTAGGACCACCAAAACCCCACACCAAAACATCCAAAAAATTTCCCTTTTCCCCTTACTCCTCTGCTGCTAGGCAGTATATAGGGGCTATAGTGAAAGGTATTTTGGACTTCCATAAGATTTGAGTGTATAGTGTATAATTCTCCAGCACCAGCCCAGGTATCGTCTGTACAGTTACAAATGCAGGGCTTCAAAGAAATACTAAGTAAGCTGTTGCATTTGTTAGGTACTATGTATCAGGATGTCATCAGTCCATAAAATCTGGGGGTACACAAAGCTGACCAAAAAGCTAAATATCAAGTGAGCAGTGGGTACTCATTTAACATCGTAACTTATATCTGCACCTATATTTGTTTTTTATATTTTCCTTCTTAAATGGATACTAAGCCCACATTTTTCTTTCTTTCATGATTTAGATCACACCATTTTAAACAACTTTCTAATTTGCTTCTATTGTCAATTTTTCTTCATTTTCTTGGTATTTTTATTTGAAAAAGCAGGAATGTAAGCTAACAAGCTGGCCTATCTTCGGTTCAGCACCTGGGTAGCACTTGCTGATTGGTGGCTAAATGTAGCGCTATCCAGGGTGCTGAACCAAAAATGGGCTGTCTTCTAAGTATACATTCGTGCTTTTTTCAAATAAAGATATAACGAGAACGAAGAAAAAAATGATAATATGAGTAAATTAGAAAGTTGCTTAAATTTGGATGCTTTATCTGAATTATGAAATAAAGAATTTGGGTTCAGAATCCCTTTAAGTTTTTTACCTCTCTCCTTGTTCTGCATAGAGCACTGAACAGTTACAATAAGCTATTGCATTGCTATGACTACGGCGGGGGAAGCCGAAACGCATCAGCATTAGTGACCACCATCCCGTGCTGCAGCTCTGTGTGCTGTATACTTTGAATTGCTGTACCTGTTTTTAAGAACCAATAAAGCTGAATTTTCGTGATTTCACAAGGAGTACCTGATCTCTCTCCATTTTTTTTCCTAGTTACAATAAGACCTTATGAAATCATTTTTGGCATTTTTTTCAGGAGTTTTTTTTGGGAAAAGAATACGTGAAACCCCAATTTCAACAATCTAATATTCTTGTAGAATCTTGTATAGAAGATTTCTAGAAGCCAATAAACACTATATTAATATATTTAAAACCTTTCTCACTGTACTGCTTTGCAGTGAATACATAAAGTATCTTTTTGAGATTCCCATAACAAGAGATTATTGACAAATGTTAGTTCAGAGCATTTTCATGCAGAACATACGTATAGAAAGCTAATCAAAGTTCCAGACAAATTCTAAACAGTCTTTATTAAGAAACTGTAGTAATTGTTCTGCCAGTTACAGCTGTCTATGGAATGTTTTCAAATGATGCCAAAAATGTGCTGCTATCAGTAAATTATTTAATTTTGAAGAAAATATGATTAACCCAGTCTGTAACACAGGAAGTTTTAATGTTTTGTATATAATTTTGCACTATTCTTTTTCTGCACCCTACTGCATATAAATCCATGAAATGTATTTCTTGTCTAAAACCACAAAATATCTTCACACATAATTTACTGTAAATAGAGTTTGTCTCAGAGTGCATTTGATTTGAACATTTTATTGGTGTCAGGTGCTCACTGTAATATTTGTTTTCCCCTGCAAGATTCTGCGATCCAACGAGCTTCATTAAAGGGACAGTCTACTTGAAAATTGTTATTTTTTAAAAAAAAATAGATAATCCCTTTTTACAAACTTGCATTTTAGCCAATCGGTGCTGATTCTTGTATAACCATTTTCATTCTCCACGCAAGTGAGCACAATGTTCTCTATATGGCACACTGTTTGGCTGTTGTGTATGATTTAAAAGGACATGAAACCCAAAATCTTTCTTTTGTGATTTAGATAAAGAATACAATTCTAAAAAAATTTCTAATTTACTTCTATTATAAATTTTGCTTTATTCTTTTGGTATCCTTTTGTTGAATGAGCAGCAATGCACTACTGGGAACTAGCTGAACAAATCAATAAGCCAATCCCAAGGGGCATATATGTACAGACACCAATCAGCAGCTAGCTCCCAGCTACTGAACCTATATAGATATGCTTTTCAACAAAGAATACCAAGAGAATTAAGCAAATTAGATAAAAGAAGTCAATTGGAACATTGTTTAAAAATGTACGCTCTATCTAAATCATGAAAGAAAGATTTTAGGTTTCATGTCCCTTTATAAAGCGAATAAAAAGCACAGAGATAAAGGGGGACCTGTAGTTGCTTAGAAACAGGCAATCTTAGAGGCTATAAAGTATATTAATATACCAATGTTGGTTATGCAAAGCTGGAGAATGGGTAGTAAAGGCATTCTCTATCGTTTTAAATAATAAAAAAAATCACGTAGACTGTCCCTTTAATTTCTAGGAAAGTAGCTTGCACTCAAGATTCAGTATCTTCATTTAGACAATTAATTGTGATCTATTCATGTGAGGTTTGGCATAATATTTCTCTCTGTGCTGGCAAATGTGAGAGAATCTGTCCCATAGTGAAAAATAGACATTTGTTTAAAGGGACATGCACTGTATAATTTTCTCCCCTTTAATGTGTTCCAAATGAACCAGTTTGGAGTATATTAAATTGATTACAAATAGCTTCGTTACATTTACTTTGGGATCTTAGGATCACACGCCTGATCAGTGCTGATCTGTACATTAACTTAAACACACTTGCTTCATCTAACACTACAACGATACAATACTATAAATTGTCTTTCATACACTGAACAGAATTTAGTAAACAAATATTTTTTGTTTTATAAATGTGTAAAAACTGATTAATTTGTAAGATTAAAAATAATAATGTTGTCTAATCAAGTTTTCTAAGAAAATCCACTAAATACAAATACACACACAGTTTTGAGGACTGGTCAGTGCAATAACTTGGTCGACTGACCGGGATGGTGAATCACTTCTAGAGACATCTGTATTTTTGCTAACTTGAGAACTGATTCTTTGTGTTTTCTAAATGTGCTAAATTTAACTGCAGCACAGGAGTAATAGAGTGTGAAATTAACTGTTTATACTATACCATACTAGCGATGCCTTTCTGGCAGGTAAAAGTATATAATTTGAAAAATTCTTCCTACGTTATTTCCAGCCAATCAAACACTTTAATAGGCAATGTGCAGATGTTTTTGTTTTTTTTTTACGTCTGATATATATACACACACAAACTCCCAGTAGCACCGCCATCTTGAAACTTCTATTGGTTATGTAACTTCTAAACTGAGCTAAAAATTGCAAAAACATAATGCTCTGTTATGTGAGCTAAAGTGAAGTGCAAGGTGCAGCTGTCAAAAGCCGGTAACATCACAGATCTTTGAAAGTGCACTGCTTCTGTCACATGATACAACTATAAGCGTTCTACAAGATGGCGGCACCCAGCATAAAATGCAGAGCTTTACCAACTGGATTCTGTATTGAGTTAAAATAAGAGAACAGCTTTGAGAAGAGCTGCAGGTACAGGAGGGAAAACTATAGCGTAGTGAGTAGTAACCCTGCTAATGTAGTTGTGCCCAGCAGTTTACTATTTAGTCAATCAGAACTTAAAGGGACAGTCAAATCAAAATTAAACTTCATGATTAAGGTAGAGAACACAATTTTAAACAACTTTCCAGTTCACTTCCATTATCTAAATATGCACAATCTTTTTATATGCACACTTTTTTAGGCACCAGCTCTCACTGAGCATATGCAAGATTCACAGGATATACGTATATGCATTTTGTGATTGGCTGATGGCTGTCACATGATGCATTAGGAAGGAAAATGTAACTAACTCTGACATTTGAGTCAAACTAAGTGCTTTTGCATTGTCTCTTTATTATGTATTTATTGATTATACTATTCTTCTGTCGTTAGTGGTCCTTTAAATCAGCATTTTTGAGAATTGCATTAAAAAACAATAACTGCTAAGACATTTCCAATTACCTATCACAACTACACCTCCCCTCTCTTACAACAGAACAGAAAACAGATTTAGATTCACCAATTTCTCTTAAGGAGGTTCAGGAGGCCAAATCAGTTTTTCCATTGGGAAAAGCCCCAGGTCCCAACGGTTTTGGGAATGCCTACTACATCAAATTTAAAAACATCCTTGCCCCCCAACTCCTATCTTACTTTCAGGACATATATAAAAACAAATCTTTCTCCCCTCCAGCTCTACAGGCCCATATAGCAGTTATACCAAAACCTAATAAATCCACAGATCAAATACCTAACTATTGGCTGATCGATATTCCGATATCAAAATTTATGCAAACATTTTAGCGACAAGATTGAATTCGGTCCTCCCCCTACTAATACACCAAGACCAGGTGGGTTTCGTCCCAAATAGAGAGGCTAAGGACAACACAGTCCGCAATATGCATTTATTATGGCACGTCAAGACAACTGGAAAGCCAGCGGTGTGGCTTTCAACCGATGCAGAGAAAGCCTTTGACCGAGTAAGCTGGTCATTCCTCAAGCTAACATTACAGTCATTCGGCCTGGGGAATGCTATGTTGCACAAAATTTCGCCCTTTATGCCACCCCTAGCGCCTGTATATCCCTAAATGGTATCCTCTCGCAGCCTTTTCAAATTTCGAACGGTACACGGCAAGGTTGCCCCCTTTCCCCATTGTTATTCATCTGCTTATTAGAAACACTAGCCACTAAAATTACAACTAACCAAAAAATCTCAGGAATAACAGTAGGCGATGAGGAGTATAAACTATCTTTGTTCTCCGATGATATTCTATTTACACTTACCAGCCAAGTCACATCTATACCCTCATTGATGGAAGAATTGAGACTCTTTAACAAACTTACAAACTTCCTGATCAACCATTCTAAATCAGAGATTCTAGGAGTCTCTCTCACTCAACAGATGGAACTCCAGATAAAAAAAAATTGTCCCTTCAAATGGTGCAAGAATTCTTTAAAATACTTGGGTATTCAACTAGCAGAGGACATAGATACGATTTTTAAGGTAAACTATATTCCAATCCGGGCAGCTTTGGCCCGTGATCTTTTCTCCTGGAATCCCAAGCGCCTATCATGGATAGATAGGATTAACACCATCAAAATTAATGCCTTCCCCAGATTGTTGTATATTTTGCAAACCCTCCCAATTCCTCTCCCACCTAAATACACATCTCAGATCCAGCAGCTATTCCACTCATTCATATGGAAAGGTAGGCAGCCTAGAATAAATAAAATAACTATGATGCGTTCTAGAGAACAAGGAGGTTTGGGAGTCCCTAACGTAGACTCTTATAGAACAGCGGTCTTTCTTCAACGCATTTTGGATTGGAGGATTCACAGAACATAGAAGAGATGGATTAGGCTGGAGGAAAACTTGAACTTAGGGGAGAAGTTGTCTGCTGTGTGCTGGCACCCTAGCTTTAAATATTTAGTTAAAAATGTCACCAACCCCATAACCAGAGAGACCATTCGGCTTTGGAGTGTTGCAAACAGACACAATCCATATATCTCATTGAGTCCCTCCCCACTAACCACCTTGATTTACAACAATTAATTTTCCATCAGTGACTTGGGAAGGTTCTCTGACTCCAATAATGACCTCAGAGATCTAGACATACACCAAATAACTAACAATGACTGCTTAAATCTTATACTCAGCTGCTAGAACAAGGGTTTAAATGGTCTCAAAATTGGTTTAACTACAGACGAGTACACCACTACATAACGACACACGAACATAGCAAGAATATGCTAATGCCTCTTACAACTTTAGAGAAACTATTTTCATCCAGCCAACCCAAGAAGCACACCCTAAGATACACACCCTTTTAACACAGCCACCTCCGAGCAACCTTCCCACCTCTTTAGAGTCTTGGGAAAGTGAGTTGGGAACCATAATTTTGCCCCAAACAGCACTGAATATATTTAGAAATATAAAATCTTCCTCATCTTCAGCCTACATAGTTGAGTTAAATTATAAGATACTTCACAACTGGTATCTTATTACAAAGCGTTTACATAGTCTTTATCCAACAACCACCAATAGAAGGCAGCGGAATGGGACATATGTGGTGGTGGCGGTGGTGGTGGTGTAACAGGGTCAACAACCTGTGGAGGAACATAATAGGGGAAATTGAAGGAGCCTTTCATATTATTATACCTCTAGACCCCTTAATCTTCCTACTAAATAAACACCTAAAACTTCCCTTCAAAGCCCACCAAATGTTATTCCGCATAATGACAAACAGCGTTAAAGCCATTATAGCCAAGAACTGGAAATCAAGTGCACCCCCCACCTTGTCCATGTGGAGATGTAGGGTCTCAGAGTTAATTGAACTAGAGGAATATGGTTCCTATAAAAATGACACAAGGGACTCATATATTGCCGCCCTGGATATCTAGGAACAGTACCTACTTAAGAGACGGGAGCAATTAGACACACTGCCCTGACTATGTTCATTTATACAGCAATAGATATTCTCTAGCATGATAACCCCTATAGGAGCGGAAACAACTTAAGTATTATAGACCAACAAATAACTAATCTTAATGTTTTGTAGCAATGATGTAAAGTTATGCAACCTTCATGTAATTTGTGCTAAAATTTACGCTGATGTTAAAAAATTGAGAATCATTTTTGCTATGACAAAATGTTATTTATTATTCAATTAAGCTTGATGTTTTTGTATTATTCAAATCTGACATGTAACACACTTTCGCCTAGATTTAGAGTTCTGCGTTAGCCGTCCAAACCAGCGTTAAGGGGTCCTAACGCTGGTTTTTACCGGCCGCTGGTATTTAGAGTCAGTCAGGAAAGGGTCTAACGCTCACTTTCCAGACGCGACTTTTCCATACCGCAGATCCCCCCTACGCCAATTGCGTATCCTATCTTTTCAATGGGATCTTTCTAACGCTGGTATTTAGAGTCTTGGCTGAAGTGAGCATTAGACCCTCTACCGACAAGACTCCAGCCGCAGAAAAAAGTCAGGAGTTAAGAGCTTTATGGGCTAACGCCGGTTCATAAAGCTCTTAACTACTGTGCTCTAAAGTACACTAACACCCATAAACTACCTATGTACCCCTAAACCGAGGTCCCCCCACATCGTGGCCACTATATTTAAATTTTTTAACCCCTAATCTGCCGACCGCACACCGCCGCAACCTACATTATCCCTATGTACCCCTAATCTGCTGCCCCTAACATCGCCGACACCTACATAATATTTATTAACCCCTAAACTGCCCCCCCAACGTCGCCCCTACCTACACTTATTAAACCCTAATCTGCCGACCGGACCTCGCCGCCACTATAATAAATGTATTAACCCCTAAACCGCCTCACTCCCACCTCAAAAACCCTATAATAAATAGTATTAACCCCTAATCTGCCCTCCCTAACATCGCCGACACCTAACTTCAAGTATTAACCCCTAATCTGCCGACAGGACGTCACCGCTACTATAATAAATGTATTAACCCCTAAAGCTAAGTCTAACCCTAACCCTAACACCCCCCTAAGTTAAATATAATTTAAATCTAACGAAATAAAATAAATCTTATTAAATAAATTAATCCTATTTAAAGCTAAATACTTACCTGTACAATAAACCCTAAAATAGCTACAATATAACTAATAATTATATTGTAGCTATTTTAGGATTTATATTTATTTTACAGGCAACTTTGTATTTATTTTAACCAGGTACAATAGCTATTAAATAGTTAATAACTATTTAATAGCTACCTAGTTAAAATAATTACAAAATTACCTGTAAAATAAATCCTAACATAAGTTACAATTAAACCTAACACTACACTATCAATAAATTAATTAAATAAACTACAATTATCTACAATTAAATCAACTAAACTAAATTACAAAAAATAAAAAAAGATTACAAGAATTTTAAACTAATTGCACCTACTCTAAGCCCCCTAAAAAAATAACAAAGCCCCCCAAAATAAAAAAATGCCCTACCCTATTCTAAAATAAAAAGTTAACAGCTCTTTTACCTTACCAGCCCTTAAAAGGGCCTTTTGCGGGGCATGCCCCAAAGAAATCAGCTCTTTTGCATTTAAAAAAACATACAATACCCCCCCAACATTACAACCCACCACCCACATACCCCTAATCTAACCCAAACCCCCCTTAAAAAACACTAAGCCCCTGAAGATCTCCCTACCATATCTTCACCACGCCGGGTATCACCGATCTGTCCAGAAGAGGGTCCGAAGTCTTCATCCTATCCGGCAAGAAGAGGTCCAGAAGAGGCTCCGAAGTCTTCATCCTATCCGGCAAGAAGAGGACATCCGGACCGGTAGACATGTTCATCCAGGCGGCGTCTTCTATCTTCATCCATCCGGCGCGGAGCGGGACCATCTTGAAGCAGCCGACGCGGATCCATCCTCTTCTTCCGGCGACTCCCGACGAATGAAGGTTCCTTTAAGGGACATCATCCAAGATGGCGTCCCTCAAATTCCGATTGGCTGATAGGATTCTATCAGCCAATCGGAATTAAGGTAGGAAAAATCTGATTGGCTGATTGAATCAGCCAATCAGATTCAAGTTCAATCGGATTGGCTGATCCAATCAGCCAATCAGATTGAGCACGCATTCTATTGGCTGTTCCGATCAGCCAATAGAGTTAATCAGGAGTGGCGTAATCCTGTGCATAAACTGTCAATCACCAGCCATAACCTACTTGCCAACATCATGGGAGTGCTTCCAATGTGTTTAACCCCTTTTGTATACGTTAAACACATAGTTGCATACCTCTCAACAAGGGACTTGGAAACTGAGGGGGACTGTCACTGTTTTGTGTGCAAGGCCGTGGGAGTGGGGTAATAGTTGGATAGTGGGCGGTGTTATGGTCGTATCTTGGCAGTTTATTGGCAGGTCTAAGGGAAATTCTGCAAATAGGAACATATTGCTGTCTCAGAGTGACAGTGGAACACACAACAGCAGCACCCCAATGTAGTTCCAAAGTTTATTGCAGCAACATGTACAAAGACGGCAATGTTTCAGGGGTTAACCCCTTAATCATGCTTTTAAATCTGCATTTGACCCTCAAAACGTTGCTGTCTTTGTACCTGTTGCTCCAATAAACTTTTGGAACTACATTGGGGTGCGGCTGTTGTGTTTATTTGAGTAGGTTGTAGGAGTTGGCCAGTGGCTCCTGACAGCCTGCACCCCTTCACAAATATACAGTATATATATTCGACTGCCGGACCAGTATCGTTGTGGTTGCTTCAGAGTGACAGTGGGACTGAGCTTAGTATTAGGGACTGTCCCTCTCAAATAGATGACAACAAACATTATGTAGTAATACAAATATAGCATCTTTTAGATTATATCATTATTATATTTTATGTGAGCATTTTACCTTGCTTTTCAGTATTCTATTCTACAGTTCGGGATATTATAACACTGACAGACTTTGTCTCTCTCTGATTACATCTCATATGCAAATCAGCCATGAATTCTATTGTGCCTGTGGGCTAAATTAGATACCATTAAGTTAATATGCATATTGTTGAACAATTATAGGTTTTTAACATCTGTTTCACGTACGGTTGTCTAGACTGTCCTTATGTTTAAATTTCTTATGTTTTTCACAATATTTATAAACAACAATGTGCTCTAAGACTCAAAAAGTTAAAAATATGGGCAAATATAAGAATTTACTATTTTATAGATCGAATATACATTAAAGACAGATGTTAAGACAATTACATTTTTGTTATAACACCCAAATGCTTTACAACTTACAAAACATATTATCATATTTAAAACAGCCGTATATATTTCTGGCATACTGTAACCATGAGTTTAAGATCTTTAAGACATGTAAAGGTCACTGACTGTTGTGTAAGCAATGCTCTCCACTACAGAGGAGCGTTTGTGGTGTGGATTGCTGTGTTTGCTTGGGGCTTGCAGTAGGCATTTGATTGGCTGTACCACCCACTGATGTAAAGAAGAGGGGGAAAAATGCAACAGTAAACTTGGGCCCTTGAGAGTTAAAAAATATACTTTACATATTGTATTTTTTTTTAACATGGTGTTTCACCTATAACTATGAGCATTTACTGTCCCTTTCATATTTTTGCAAGAAAATAAAATGTTACTCCAGGACTAGTGGGCAAGTTGACATTGTCATATAGAAGTATGCTTAAAGAATGTAAATTTATTTATTTATTTATTTATTTATTTATTTATAAAATATTTTACCAGGAAGGATACATTGAGATTTCTCTCGTTTTCAAGTATGTCCTGGGTCCACAAGACATTGCATTGATACAATAGGGTACAATAAAATGTAAAAACAATAATAATACACAATATATGCAAAAAATTTAACATAGAACAGGTAGGAAATATTTAATCAACCATGACAGGTGCATTCTGTTTTGAGATATGTAGAGAGGGATCTCTTAAATCATATTAGGCTTGGGGAAGGTTTGAAAGTGTGCGGGAGGTCATTCCATATTTGTGGCGCTCTGTAGGAACAGGAGGATCGAGCTGCTTTCTTTTTGTATTGAGGCAAGCTAAATAATGTGCTGTTATTGGATCGGAGGTTATAGGAGGTGGGAATAGCTGGGGAGAACATTCTGCTCAGGTAGGGTGGGAGCTTCCCAGAAAAGCTCTTAAACACAAGGCAGGAAAGATGGAGGGAGCGTCTGGATTCCAGCAACAGCCAGTTTAGTTCTTTTAGTATGTCACAATGGTGGGTCTTGTAGTTACATTGTAGCACAAAGCGGCAGTACGAGTTATACAATGTATTAAGTTTATTAAGGTGAGTTTGCGGTGCAGGTGCGTATACTACGTCCCCGTAATCCATGATAGGCATCAGCATTTGCTGTACAATCTTTTCCTTTACTGTAGGGCTGAGGCAGGATTTGTTTCTGTACAGGGCACCTAGTTTTGGATAGTTTAGATGCAAGTTTTTCTATGTGGAGGCCAAAAGATAGATCCATGGACAGCGCTGATGGCGCTTCATAAATAAAGTATAACAATAATAAAATAATAACAACATACCCAAGTATTTGAAAGAGTAAATCAAATAAGACCGAAATGTACTAATTTATTTTCAAGAGGTCATGGCTGTATATAAAAAAAAAAAAAGTCCAAGAATAACCACAAATGCATTTATGTGCTCTGTGGTAAGTTTTATAGTACCAGGGTTCAGATGGATTGAAATGACAAAAAAGCCATTCTACTTGACATGGGAATTCTTTTGGATTGGAATGTCAGCCAATGATAGTAGATTGTCTAGTAGACAAAAAAGTAGCCACTCAAACACAATTGATAAAACATTTAGAAACACTTTTCTGTGGACTTTTTTCACGAAAAGCCACTTACAGTGTATGACACTAGCCATACACACAAAGAATTCAGTAATACAAACCACTGGCACATCTATGCACAGTAATCACAATCACTACTATCTTCTTTGAAGTTAATATTATTTGTGGCTACAGATTCTGCAGTGCTATACAGGGGTATAGTAAATTAAGAAAACGCACGTATAGCTATTAACTTTGGTAATTTAGTTCAGACAACAGGCTTTTTACATCTTTTTTTATTATTTAAATGTTTCTCCATTTCTTTGCACAAGTTACTGAGACTTGAAAGTAACGAACATGAACATTTTTAAACAAAACTGTAAGTCATACATTGTGATGAGAGGCTGAGAACCTGACAACTCTGAAAATGTGTTGTAGCGTGCTCTAATTTGCATTAAAGAGACAGTAACCATCTTGAGAACTGTATATAAAATGTAAAGTTATGCATAATGTTTAGTTATTCATACTTTGCAATATATTTTCATTATTTATTTTGCCCCATTCTCATGTAATTTAGCAATGAAAATTGAGTAATTTCGAATACTCAGAACTTGAAATGCACCTGATGACGTTTTAAGCCTAAATCTGCTAAACATCTGTTCCTAGTTGGCTTTAACTGTTAACAACTGCAAATAATTGCATTTTATAAAAAAAATATGACAGTGGCTAGCCAGGTAGTCTGCTGACTAACGCTCTTATTGGATCTATGCAAACAGTGAGTGGAGTTTAGCTATTGAAAAATAATTGCAGAAAAAAGGATGTTAATTTGTTTTAAAACCATTAAGACATTGCTGTATTGTAATTAGGTGTTTACTGTCCCTTTAAAGACGAGATCTACGGTAACGTATTTGTCCTTTTTTTCTGTTCATTTCCTCATATGTTCAAGTCAGTCTCAGTGACATTCTAAACTAATAATAAAATGTTCTAACAATAATAAGGACAGAAGTCAAACTAAACCTTTTCATGGTGCTTTTTGGACTTCCGTTTGGGGGAGGAGCAAGCAAGGTGCTGCAGGTCCTGGCTCCCATGCTTGTAGCTCTATCCATCTACTCCCACCTTCTAGCATTCTTTGGCCGAAGCGTTTTCCCGGCCTAGACTCAGGGTCATATGGACCATGAAGTGGAAGTCTCTTCTAGGCATCAATTAGCTTCGTGGCTGAAGCAACGTGCTACAAAGACTCTCTAAACTTGCAACAACTCTGGCAGCATCACGTTGTGTTACTATCTTAACAACGATACAAAGTACAATTAAACTATGCCAGATGAGATACAAGTCACAGCCTATATCTGTAAAAAAAAAGTATCCTGAGACTCAAGCTGAAAGAGAGCCTGAGTATAACGGTAAACCTAGCCGCAAAAACCAGGAGGAATCTCTGACTTGAAATATTTCCCCTGCTAGCAGACCTGCAACATATACCTGTTCCAGACTTCGGAGCGCTCCCTGGTGAGCGTACAGGTCTCCGACTAATTGACATACCTCAACGGCTTTGAAACGCCCCAACCGCTCCCTGGTGAGCGGATATCAGCTGTGGGGACGAGCAAATTGGTGGCCTGCTGGTTGGGGGCAGTATCTGTGCAGCCGGTCTTCCTGTGACCCTAGGAAGGATACCTACAGTTGCGGATGACCCTGGAGTCCTGAGGGGGGTCACAGTCGAGGTCCTTGGGCACTGAGGGATCACCTCTGGGCGATAGCTGCGGAGAGAGAGTCTGCTTTCGATCCCGGAGCCGGTGATTGGAGAGGAGTCCTGGCACGTGGGCAGCGTGCAGACGCACGCTGGTGGACATCATCGGGACGCGCTGCTGTATTATTCCACCGGCCTGTCGGCAGAAGGGCCGCAGCTTGCAAACATATCACAAGGAGCACTACATATTGCTCGCCGGGTGACTCATAATTTAGCCGGGCCTTGCTAGACTGGGCATAGTATCTGCTTAAACGGCCCAAATTGCTGAGGATCGGCACTTTTCGCTAACTAGCCTGGAACTTGGCAGACGACTCACTGCAAACAAAGTAAAGTATTGGCTTTCTTTCTTTAGTGCTTTACTGTGACTATTTATCCAGCATGAAAATAGTCTTTTCTTTTTTCTTTTTATTGAATTATCTTCATATCAACAGACGATCAATGGGACAATAATATAAAGTGAGACTTTTTGGCCTGGTAAATGCATGATTAACGATTTTTTATGTCACTATAGATAAAGGAACCCATCTGATTTAAAAATTCTCTCTTCCTAATATAAGCTATAAGGTGTTTAAGTGGTTCAGGATAATACCTCATTATATTATTGGCTTGGTGCTATTTGGTCTCTGGAAAAGCAGGCAAGGGGGCCTAAAAGTCCTAAATAGTGTTGTATTCAGAATTATCAAGTATATAGATGACACATAGAACTTACAAGATATCAAGAAATGTATAATGTTAACAATGTGTTGTCTATCTATCCTGCTTCTGTGTTAACTAAGAAATATATAGAATCCTATTGGGGGGAGCATATATAGATCTTTTCTGGATTATAACCATATCAAAGTCCTAAATAATTGAACATAGTATCCTCTGTTTAGGCCATTTTTCACTTTCCTGTTTTTTGGGGGTTTTTTTTCTTTTTTTTCTCCCTGTCTTTCTCTTTTTTAAGTTCACCCTGAACTTCTCAAGTTCAGCTCACATAATCACTAGCACCTCCTATTTTAAATCCTCCTTTTTGTTTCTTTCTTTATTTTTTCCTTCCCCTTTTTCTTTTTCTTTTTGGTGTGTATATACCTATTCCCGGGTCTCAGGGATCAGAACATAGAATTAATAAATCTAGTATAGATTCAATTAAATGCACATTTATAAATGCACTAATCTTTTTTGAATATTAACACTTGTGCCGCGACAGTAGGATTACCAGTACCTGTACGCATATGGACAAATTTATATCAGCAGCTAGGAATTCTTCTCCTAATATGCCCGTTAAGCAAAGAGAAAAAAAAATGATCTATAGCTTCTAGATCAAGTGAAAACTGGAATAGGTATATCCATGCCAAAACACAGTGGGATATTTTCTTAAAACAAAAGTGTATACAAGAGGGACTAAAACAAAAAGCCCTTTACAGAGGGTTTACTGGAAGGGCTGCTAAGTACCTGGCTAGAATCACTAAACCAAAAGATAGTAATTTGATTGCTGCGATTAGGCAGAACGGGAATAGATTTACCCAAACAGAGGAGATTAAAAAAGTTTTTCATAATTATTTCCAGGGAATTTATAAGGCAGAACCCCTTAATCATACAAACAGGGAGACATTCTGGTCCAAGCTAATTCTACCTAGAATTTCGCAGGAAGACCTGCAGCATCTAAACTCACCAATTACAGACCAAGAAATTAATTTGGCCATTAAACAGGCTAAACTTAACAAGGCTCCAGGGCCAGACTGTCTCCCTATAGAGTTTTACAGAATTTTACAGGATGAAGTGACCCCAACATTGCGCCGTTTGTTTAATAAATATTTTAGTTCACAAATAAAATGCTCTAGATATTTTACTGCATCTAACGTTGTGTTAATTCTGAAAAAAAAACAAGGACCCAGAGTTAGTAGAGTCTTATAGACCTATCTCACTGCTAAATGCAGACTATAAGTTACTAACATCAATAGTAGCTAGCAGATTACAACCAGTAATTAAAGGTATTATACATGAAAACCAAGTAGGTTTTATGCAAGGGAGAAGTCCAATTAAGAATTTAAGGAAGATCATGATTATTTTGGACTATCTCTGGAATAACTCATTGGGAACAAGCAGAAAAGGGGTGGATACAGCTATTCTATCTCTAGATGCAGAAAAAGCATTTGACTACATAAGTTGGGGTCATCTGTTTATGACAATAGAAAAATTCGGGTTCAGAGGACATTTTAGTGATTTTATCCAGTTATTATATAGCAATCCAGTCTCTGCCCTCATTATAAATAATACACTTACAGATCCTATTTCTCTACACAGAGGCACCAGGTAAGGCTGCCCGCTGTCTCCCTTGTTATTCAATATCTCACTTGAACCATTGGCTATACTATTGCGTGATCAGCTAGATGGTATCAGTATTGGGGAGCATAAGTTTACTCTCTCATTATATGCAGATGATTTGCTGGTTTTCTTAAATAATCTTGAAGTCAATCTGCCGAAGCTTATATCGATTATGCAACTTTTTGGTACAGTTTCGGGATATAGGATAAATTTTAATAAATCTGAACTATTATCGATAACGAAACCAACAAAAAGGTATATGAAACACCCCTTTAAGGAAACAAAATATATAACCTATTTAGGTATAGTCCTGACTAACAACCCACTTGAATGGTATGATATGAATATCTCAGTATGCTTAGGGGAAATGCAGAAACAACTGGATAGTTGGATTAACCTCCCGATATCATTAATACCACGTATTATGTTAATAAAAACAATATTATTTCCTAAAATTTTATATTTTTTGCAAAATATTCCTGTAATGCTTAAAAATAGGGATATTTTGAAATTCAATAGCATGTGTACTAAGTTTATCTGGAAAGGGGGGAAACCACGGATCGCCTTAACTAGGTTAATGAGTGATAAGATGGCAGCAGGACTATCATTTGCCAATATTAAATTCTATAATTGGGTTTCTTTAATTTAAATTTGCTGCTGACTGAATAACTCAAAAAGAATACCTTACTCTATATCAGTGTGAGTCTAATATTATCGCCCCATTTACCTTAAATGCACTTTTGCACTGTCCAATTCGGAAATTACCCTGTAATGTTAACAATTTAATGACATTTAAGAATATTATCTACGCATGGCAGAAATTTTGTGTCGAAATCCAGATTAATCCCCATGCAACAGAATTTTTAACAATCCAGGGAAATCCTGAATTTCAACCAGGCTATGATTCTCGAGTATTCCAGGGATGGGAGGAGAGGGGCCTAAAATATGTGAAGCAACTGTTGTTACCAGATGGTGTGATTGATACATTTAACTCTATTTGTTCCAAATATGGAATACACCGTAAAGACTTTTTTGCATATCTACAGATCCGACACTATCTATCAGATATTCAAAAAGAATTTAAACCAAATTGGTCTCTTGGTCCCCTAATGGTTGGAATTAAAATATACCAGACAGGAAGATTCTCAATAACAACTTTCTATAATATCCTAAATACGCATAGTAATTTAAAACAAATTACATATATACAGTTGACATGGCTAAAATACTTTCCAAGTATAACTATAGCAGATATACAGGGAAGTATCAGAGCAATCAATGAATCGTGGGTCCCCACAGCATGGCGTGAATCGCATATAAAAATACTATATAATGTCTATATCACTCCCAGTAAAAGGTCGATTTGGTCGGGGAACACCCACTGCTGTTCTCGATGTAATAAAGAGAAGGCAGATATACTGCACTGCTTATGGCTATGTCCTAAGATTCTTCAATTCTGGGGTAAAATAACTCATTGGATTAATTGGATACTTAATATAAGAATAGATATAGGACCCCAAGATATTGTGTTCTTGCTAAGATATGCAACAGGAGGCAAGGATTATAAACTTGTCAACACTTTAATAATACTTGCTCGTAATCTTATATTTAAAACATAGAAAGCGGCATGTGCCCCAAAATTTTCAGAATTTAAGAAAGCAGTTATTATGCAACTCACAATTGAACAATATAATATACAGAATTTAAATGTGGAACAGGTACAGATCTTTTTCTCAAAATGGGAGGAAGTTATTAAATCCCTCCCGAATAATATTCAAATTCAAGTGGTCAAACCAGTTAGCACCTCTATTTTTGTCCTCCAAAACATTCTCACAGGCTGCTTCCCTAGATGTTGGGCAAACGACTCTGTAGATAACACTGGCTAGATGGGGGGTAAGGGTTGGAGAGGGGTGAGGAGTTGGGATTGGGCTTTTTTTTTGTGTCTGTCTTGTGTGTGTGTCTGGTGATATGCTCATGGTATGAGAGATGGGTGATATGTTTAGTGTCAGCGTATCCACCTTCAGCTACTCATCATCTTGTTCTCTGAACAATTGCAATGATTCATGGGCTAAAACACTATATGAATCCTAGTACAGCTGCTATTGGTCTTAGGAATTATTGAAAGATGAGAAAAGAGAGAAAGAAGGGAAGGGAACTCCAGTAGGTTCGGATAGATTGTTAAATTGTTAAAAAGATATTATATATTTCTTTTCTTCTGTTTAGGCATCAAAGATAGATAAGATATGTTAGCATTAATGATATATACAAGGATGTAATATTTAAGCTTCAGTTGACTTTCATTATTGTGAAATATTAATGTTTGACATTCAGATATATGTTTATTTTGTAAGGTAATCTTTAAGGTAAACTTGTAACAGTGTTTTTTTTTTAATTTTTTTTTATTGCCTGTACGATTGAATTATTTCTTTTGGAAAATTAATAAAAAACATATTTAAAAAAAAAAACCTTTTCATGGTGCAGACATACAGTAGTTACATTTTTTTTATTATGTTTTGGGAATACTTGGTGAAAATGTATCTCCTTCCCATGACAGAAAACCTAGGTAGGCTCAGGAGCATGTGCATATATTTAACACTATATTTAAAACCACAGAAACAATAGACAGCGCTCTAACAATATTGTAAAAAACAAAATATATTTATTAAAACATACAGGGCTAGTGGAGCGCTAATTTATTGTGCGCCTGCAAATGGTCAAATTTGTCCGTTTATGGACATGCGATAAATAACCTGCCCTTATAAGTGGCTGGTTATTGCTACTGTGAGCTTGTGGTAACAATTAGCGTTCATAAAAATTAACCAGAGATCAGACCTCTGCTTTATTTTTTAAATGTGCCCCAATTGCCCCCAAAAGATGTGTAGTTTTTTAATAATTAAAATAAAGGAGCACTTTTAATTTTAAAAATCAAAACTGCACTAGGAAGTTTTTAGGAGATAAAAGTGTCAGGTGTGGGATATTAGAGAAAAAAAAACAGCACTGGAAAGTACCTTTACATTACGGTTTATGGGGACTGTGTTATTAATATAAATATATATGCATATGCTTATATACATATATACTTATGTGTTAATATGTGTATATACACATATAAACACATAAATGTATATTTATATATTCATTTACATATTTATTTATATTTGCTGCCCATTGCTGCGCGATTTACCCCCTTCGCTACGCTAGTTTTCATGCCATGTCCCGAGGTAACGTTCGCATGGCGGGCCACTTCAGATACCAGCGCACAATTGGAACAAAAATATTGCGCACGCGAAAGCTCTTTTTTTTTTTTTTTAAAGGGACATGAAACCCACATTTTTTCTTTCATGATTCAGATAGAGAATACAATTTTAAACATCGTTTCCATTTACTTCTTTTATCATATTTTCTTAATTCTTT
This sequence comes from Bombina bombina, assembly GCF_027579735.1. Classification (NCBI taxonomy): domain Eukaryota; kingdom Metazoa; phylum Chordata; class Amphibia; order Anura; family Bombinatoridae; genus Bombina; species Bombina bombina. Next base: position 1,108,057,258 of record NC_069501.1, on the reverse strand, counting down.
TGATATTCTTTTTTGAAGAAATAGCAATGAACATGGGTGAGCCAATAACACAAGGCATTTATGTGCAGCCACCAATCAGCTCCTGAGCCTATTTAGGTATGCTATTCAACTGAGGATATCAAGAGAATTAATCAAATTAGATAATATGTATATTGTAAGGTTGTTTAAAATTGCATGCTTTTTCTGAATCACTAAAGAAGAAAATGTAACAATATTGTTAGAGCGCTGTCTATTGATTCTATTGCTATTTACTTAATTTATTTTTTCCTGTTTTCTTTCTTAGAAGAAGAAGCTTTAACAACTCTATATGGTTCTTTATGTTCTTATCTTGTGGTATCGCTGCTTCTTTGTCTTTTAATATTTAATAACCATGTTACAAACATTGTTGCACACATAGAGGCCCATTTATCAAGCTCCGTATGGAGCTTGAAGGGCCGTGTTTCTGGCGAGTCTTCATACTCGCCAGAAACACAAGTTATGGAGTAGCGGTCTAAAGACCGCTGCTCCATAACCCTGTCCGCGTGCTCTGAGCAGACAGACAGGAATCGCCACAATACAACCCGATCGAGTACGATCGGGTTGATTGACACCCCCCTGCTGGCGTCCGAATGGCCGCGAGTCTGCAGGGGGCGGCGTTGCACCAGCAGCTCTTGTGAGCTGCTGGTGCAATGCTGAATACGGAGAGCATATTGCTCTCCGCATTCAGCGATGTCTGTCGGACCTGATATAGTGAACAAGGCACTAGAACACTGTTGAGCTTTTCTAGATAATTATGCCAGGGAAAGCAACTTAGTTTCAACAACAATGAAAATAAATTGTAATTATATATATATATATTTTATTATTATTATTATTTTTATTTTATTTATTTTCCGTTTTTCTCATTTGTTTATTACACTTTTTTTTTTTTTAAAAGGACTGTTAGTTGGAAACTGTTTTAGCTCCTTGAAAGTGGTTAAACACATAGCAAAACTCATAATCAGGATCTCTATTGCATCCTTGCTCCTAAGTAGGATATGACCAGTGAACCAATCATACACAGGTAGCAGCAAACTACAGCCTGTGCAAGCTCAGCACCGACGTTGTAACGAGACTGGTGTGCAAGTTTAACCCCTTGCAAAGGCTAAATACATAGTTTGTGTTTGCTCAGTAGTAGCTTTAATGAATTAGAGAACAATGTTCCTTTAACATTAGATTTTGTATCTTATTGCTCTAATCTGGAATTAAATGAATTGCAGACTTTTTAAAACAATTTAATTAGGAAGTGATCTCTAAATATTACTGTTTGGATTAACTGTATATAATTTATAGTTTATTAGATTGATGGCAAATAAAAGCGTTCGAAACCTGCCACCCCATGGAAACGACTGTAATTATTTTTTTAACTTGCGACTTGTGATGATTATAATTTATTACATACTAAGTTAAAAATTACAGCTCATATCCATATTCTATTGCTCTGTCTGTTGCCCTGTCTTATTTATGTATTTTTTAAAATAACTTGTAAACTAACTTTCTTGTGGGCACCGTGACTGGCTGTGAAGCGCAAGCTGGCATAAATTCAAATAAACAGTGAATCGGAACATAAGTGTCGATTTAACTTTTTACAACTATATTAAAGGAAGTTCCCTTCCAGAACCAGCTCAGGTGTGCGCTGTTGCTTCATGGGGGCCTATTTAACAAGGTGCGGATGGACATGATCCGATATTGCGGATCAATTCTGCCGCACATCGATAAATGCCTACAGCATACTCTGTCGGCATTTATCATTGCACCAGCAGTTCTTGTGAACTGCTGGTGCAATGCTGCCCCCTGCAGATTTGCGGCTAACAGGCCGCTAGCAGGGGGAGTCAATCAACCCAATCGTATTGGATCGGGTTGATTTCTTGCGAGTTCTGTCCGCCGCCTCAGAGCAGGCGGACAGTTTATGGAGCAGCGGTCTTTAGACCGCTGCTTCATAACGTGTTTCTGGCGAGGCTGAAGGCTCGCCAGAAACACGGGGCTTCAAGCCCCCATAGGGAGCTTGATAAATATGCCCCTTGGACTGGAGGGAGCACAGAAATTACTTTCAGCATACTATGCAGCTAAAAATACGGTTGAATGAGCAGATTAAACACCATTTGGATGTTATTGAAAATGCAAAAAATAAATAAATAAAAGCTATTTAACATAACCAATAACATAGTAATGTTGTAGAAAATAAGATAAGACAGCCTCTTATCACATGCTTTTTTATTAGCTTTTCACAACAGGAGACTGCAAGTTCATGTGGGCCATATAGATAACAATGTGTTCATGTCCGACAAGTTATTTAAGAATTAGCACAACACAGTACTAAATGAAAGTCAATGTGATCCGGGGGCTGTCAGAAGATGCTTAGATACAAGGTAATCACAGAGGTAAAAAGTATATTAATATAACTGTGTTGGTTTTGCAAAACTGTGGAATGGGTAATAAAGGGATTATCTATCTTTTAGAACAATAGCAATTCTATTGTAGACTGTACATTTAAACTATTTATGTTATATTATCTAAAGGTAATGTTGTCGCTTACCATAGTGGCCTTCCACCACTTCACCAGAGCTCTTCATCACTGTGATTACTTTAGTGGGTTCTTATCTAAAGTGCATATATTCACAAGATATGAACACAAAACATGACTAATACTAGGGAAAACATTTATATAACAATCTACTTTAACAAATGAAGCAACAAAGAACTGTGGGTGGAGTGAAAGGCTTATACAATGAACAGCTAAGGGTAATATATTTTGTATAATAGTTGTGATTTAAAGTATAATCTTCAATTATTCCAACATTTTGCCATAGTTGTAATGTGTAACCTTTACCAAGACACATTTAAAAACTAATCAAAAAGTGAATTTATAGGTTTTTGTGCTTGTGACAAAAAAAGAATACAAAAAGGGGATTATGGGTTTTATAAATTAAAAAAAAACAGTTTCCCACTCCTAGATTGTCCTAGTATTGTCCTAGTATTTGCCCACTCCTAGATTGTCCCTTTAATTTCTATTTTACTTATGGCTGACTTACTAAACTAGACAAGAATGTTTAAGAAAAAAATCTCAATGTAGAGATCACTTTGTCATATTTATAGGGACACAAAACCCATTTTTTATAATTCAAACAGAGCATTTGATTAGAAACAACTTTTCAATGTACTTATATTATTTAATTTGCTTTATTCTTTTGGTATCCTTAGTTTAAAAGAATACCTAAGTAGGCTCAGAATGCACTACTGGGAGCTAGCTAAATGATTAAGAAACATCCAAGTAATTTTCTACGTTTCTCTTTTCAAGAAGACATCCATGCTGAAAAGATTGAATTCCTCCCATGGCTACACAAGGAACTAAATAATATATATGTTTCAAGATTCCAGGAGATTCATCACTATGGGTCATAGCATAATGCTAGAACGTAATAGATTGCTCACTCAAGAAAGTCCTCACCTTTTATATTGAAAACTTGCAATACCTTTATTAAACATAAAGTGCAAAAAAGCATTAGAAATTAAAGTGATATATTGCATGCAACAGGGATCAGTACTGGGTTCTGTTCTTTTTAATATTTTTAAAGACTAAGAGCAAGGATTAAATAGCAACATCTCTATTTTTGCAGATCATACAAAGTTGTGTAAGATTATTAGTGCAGGGCAGGATGAAATTGCTTTACAAGGGGATTTACAAAAATTTGAAGAATGGGCAGGTAAATGGAAAGTGAAATTCAATACTGGAAAATGTAAGTTTCTACATTTTGGAAGTCAAAATAAGCAGGCAACCTATTATTTAAATGGGACTAGACTTAGCAAAAGAGAGGAGGAAATTGATTTCCGAGTACTTTATAGATAACAAGCTAAAGATGGGTGCAAAATGCAGTGCAGTGGCTTCTAAGGGTAAGAAGATACTAGCATGTATAAAAGAGGCAATAATGCAAGGGAGGAAAGCATAATTTAATCTCCAGTAATATAAACTTTTTTTTCACTGTAAGAGCAATTAAATTGTGGAACTCATTACCCAAGGAGATAGTAAATGCCAGTACTATAGATACATTTTTGACTTAGATACATTACTGGCTAGAAACAGAATTCAGGGATATGATTGCTGGTTTTAAAATGGTGAACTTTTAAATGTGGTTAATTTAGGTGGAGCTTTTATTGTAGATAAATGAAGATTTGTTTGGGTTAAACTTGATGGACTTCTGTCTTTTTTTTTTAACCTCATCTACTATATAAAACATGTGAAAGTGTGTATGTATATGTGTGTATGATTATACAATCTTAGATTGTAAGCTTGAGAGCCTCCCTAACTGTTCTCCCCTCATATAAAAGTGCATCTACAACTGATTGTGTTCCAGGGCAGGGCACCCCTCTTCTTTTGCTTATGTTTATCAATGTAATTGTAGTAATTTACATATAGTCTTATATAATGTAATTTTTTATTGTATTTTTTATTGTATCATACCTTCATGATTGTACTTTTGTATAGCACTGCACAAATGTAGGCACTTTATGAATATATATATATTGTATATGCATATGTATGTGTGTGTGTATATATATATATATATATATATATATATATATATATATATATATATATATATAGTATATGCATACGTATGTGTGTGTGTGTGTGTGTGTGTATGTATATATATATATATATATATATATATAAATATATAAATATGTGTGTGTGTGTGTGTATAAATATAAATATATATATATATATATATATATATATATATATATATATATATATATATATATAGGTAGCCCTCAGTTTACGCCGGGGTTAGGTTCCAGAAGGAATGGTTGTAAATCGAAACTGTTGTAAATTGAAACCCAGTTTATAATGTAAGTCAATGGGAAGTGAGGGAGTTAGGGTTCAGGCCCCTCTCAAAATTGTCATAAGTAACACCTAATACATTATTTTTAAAGCTTTGAAATGAAGACTTTACATGCTAAACCGCATTATAAACCTAATAAAATAATCACACAACACAGAATATATTATTAAACTAAGTTAAATGAACAAAAACATTTGCTAAACAGTATTATAAACCTAATAAAATAAGCACACAACACAGAATATATAATTAAACTAAGTTAAATGAACAAAAACATTTGCTAAACAGCATTATAAACCTAATAAAATAATCACACAACACAGACTTTACTTGCATTTTTCTGCAAACAGTTTTTTCTATGCATTCCAATCTGGACTGATTTATAGACAGGAAGATCTTGTTCCTTTGAAATATGCTTGATAGCTCAGGTCTGGTTAAACTGATTAATTTCAGCTTTCTTGGCTTGCATAGCTTTGCTGCAACACAAGCGGACAGCTCCACCTACTGGCTTTTTTAATCAATGCACTGCTTCTCAATGCTTTTCAATAGCAGTCACATGACTGAAAAAAAAGGTTGTTATTCTGAAACGGTGCAAACTGAACCGTTGTAAACCGAGGGCCACCTGTATATATATTTCTCAAAGTCCAAAAGGGATGAGCACAGTCCTTTGTTAGTCATAATGTGCAGCTTGGTGTATATATGTGTATATGTGTGTGTGTGTATATATACAACAATAAATATCTCAAATATATGAAATGTGTATGATATATGTTTAAGGTATTAACAGAGAGTGAGGCATGAGAAGTGGTGATTTGTCATGCTTTAATATCAGATTATATGAGATTGATTGTATAGTGTTAGTAATTGGATGTTATAAAAAAAGGTGTGTATCTCTTTGTATTTTTTTCTTTTGATGATGTCATAATTGACAATTGTTAATTGGGGGTGGGTCTATTTGGCTATATAAGATGTACATTTGGCATTTGTTTGTATTGAGCCTGAGGAAGGGGTAACTTACCCCGAAACGTTGCTCTGTATGTGCTGCTGCCTATAGTAAATAGACTTTGATTCAAATTGATTCCTGAGTGTCTGCCTAATTTCTTTGACATATACTTCACACCTGTGGACTAGGTGAGGATTGTGACACTCCAATTGGAAGGTGAACTCCCTCTACGTTTTGCAAAGCTGTGAATATTGCATTTTGTCCTGAGTGAGGTGAGGACCCTTACGGGTGCTTAAATTGCACTATTTAAAGACATGGCGGAAAAAAGCAGCACTCCTAGTTCTACCTCTGAATCTGGGGTTTTTTCCTATTCTGAAGAGGATGCCGCACGCATTGCCACATTTGCTCTGGGACCCAGAGAGTTTCTAACGGCACCGGATAAAGACCTATATTCCAAAGACTTGGAAAAACTTGTTAAGAGACAGTGTAGTATTCAGCTACATTCTTCCACGTTAGCTGAATACCACCGGGTTAAGCGCATCCCAAGAGGAATGCGCTCAAGACTGCAACCTACTTTCTTTAAGGACAATGCTGAATTTTGTCAAAGATATCAACAGATCCTGAATAAATGCAGCTTTGACCTAATGATTCTAAATATCGAATTTTCCAAGATGGAGTTACTCACCCTGGAGGAAAGGGTTAAGATGCAGGAGGAGCTTCTTCGTGAGGCGTCGACTGAAGATGACTTCAAACAGCTGGTTCAGACGGCTAAGTACAGCGCAGCTACGTTCCGGAAGGAAGTGGAGGAACGTAAGTGCCGGAAGTTCAGACGTGACGAGTCTGACTATACAGCCGGAAATGTCTATCGTTGGCTATCAGGAGGCTTTCAGAATCGACCCCGGGCGAGAGCATGGAAGCCACAACGGGGGAAAAAAGCCACAAATGAGCCAGCCTCAACGGATACAAGCTCCTCTTCAACCTCCTCGGGGGACGACAGTCCAGCTCCAAGCGAAAAAGGAAACGGAGCCAAAAACGAGCAAGGAGGTCAGAGCCAGGGCATGCAACGGCGAGTACGCCGAGCAAAGAAATAGGTAATACCAATAATGTTATCAATATCTCAAGTTATGTACTTTCTGCTGCAGAACTTTCTGTTTTATCTAAAGGTCTTACTTATTGCCCTGTGGAGGAGGTGGACACTTTTCAATTACAGCTAGATTTACATTGTCTATACAGGACTATTAAACTAAAAGCTTTCTTTGGGGAATCTGAGCCTGTGATTGATAACAGCTATCAAATGGACAAATGTATTTTGGATCCATCTGTATTTGGTTTACGTGTTCAGAGTCAATTTACCCCTACTGTATATAATCATTCTGTTGACACATTTATTAATGTTGTGAATAAGGAATTTGAAAATTTGGTTAGTAAGTCCTCGCATTTGGATGTAAAACATAACTTGACAATTGCTGAAAAGACTGCCCTTGAGAGTTTAAAACAAAATTCTCACATTACAATTAAAGGAGCTGACAAGGGCGGAGCAATTGTCGTTATGGATACATCAAAATACAAAGGCGAAATTTTAAGACAATTGAGTGATCAAGGGGTATATAAGGAACTTGATTGTGATCCTTTGTTTAGGTTTATGACTAGAGTTAGGGAGATACTTAAAACTGCTGTTGATGATGAAATAATCAGTGAAAAAATGTTTGAATATTTGTTTAACCAGAATCCTAAAACCCCTAATTTCTATGTATTACCTAAAATACATAAGGATCTTTATGATCCACCGGGTAGGCCCATAGTGGCCTCCATTGACTCCTTGTTCAGTCCAATTGCTAAATTTTTGGAAAAGGTTTTTACACCTCTAGTAAGACAGGGACGATCTTTTTTGAAAGACACTAGTGATTTTCTAAGTAAAATCAGAAGTTTGGCTGACCTTCCAGAGGATATCATTTTGGCTACTTGGGATGTAAGTAGTCTATATACTATAATCCCCCATGCTGATGGTTTGAACAGTGTCTGGTCTTCTCTGATGCGGTCAGCCAAGTATTCTGATAGACAAATCAACTTCTTTATGGAGTTATTAGAACTAGTGTTAACCCACAGTTATTTTTCTTTTGATGAGAGATTTTTTCTGCAGTTACGGGGTACCTCAATGGGTTCAAATGTTGCTCCTGCCTATGCCTGCCTCTATATGGATCAATTGGAGGAACAAGTGATATATATTGATCCGGAATTTCATAAATGTTTGGCTTGGTGGCGCTATATAGATGATCTGTTTATCATTTGGCAGGGCGACATTGAATCCATTGAGGCACTCCGTTTAAGAATAGAAAATAAGGTGCCAGCAGTAAAATTTACTGCTAATTATCATACTGAGAGTGTGGCTTTCCTAGACACTGTTGTCATGCGTGCTGGCAACCATTTTGAGACAGACATTTTTAGAAAGCCTTCTGACAAGAATACCTTATTGTCCCGTCAAAGCCATCATCCGCCAAGAGTTTTCAAGAGTGTACCAAAATCTCAATTGCTTAGAGTGAAGAGGATAGTCTCAGACCCCTTAACCTGTTCATTGCGCTTAGATGAGATGCGTATGAGGTTTCAAGAAAGAGGTTATTCTTGTGGGGAATTAGAGTCTATCAATCTTCAACCTAAGCAAAATGGAGATGAGTCTAAGAAATTGGCCTTTGTTTCTAATTTTAGCAATATGAGTGTAAAATTACATAGAGTGATTTGTAAAAATTGGTTCATGTTGAGGGATTCTATGCCTGAAATTAGGGAGTTTAAATTACCACCTTTTTCTTCTTTTAGAAAGGGTAATTCTATTGGTAAGCAATTAGTTAGGGCTAAGGTAAAATCCATGAAAAATGTACAAAGGGTTTTTCGACCTATTGAAAATGGGACTTTTCCCTGCCTTAACTGCTCTCATTGTAACAGCATTATTAAGGGTAATACTATAAGTTATCCCCATTCAGGAAAAATCTTTCATATTAAAGGCCATTTCACTTGTAAATCATCTTATGTGGTGTATGCTCTTAAGTGTCCGTGTGGACTATTATATGTCGGTGAGACGACACAGAGTGTCAAGGAGCGACTCACCCAACATAAGTCTACTATTAGGAACTCCAAAATGAGACACCTTCCAGTCCCCTTTCATTTTTTTGAGAGGGGACACCAGGTGAATCAGTTGAGATTTGACAGGGAAAGGATGTTGCTAAAAAAGGAAGCTATGTGGATACATAGACTTAGCACATTACATCCTAGGCGGCTTAATAGAGAATATCATTTGGCAGGTCTGTTTTAATACTCTTTAGGTTAGAGAAAGGATAATAAATAACAATAATAAAGAAATAATAAAAAAACAAAAAAACAAAAAATAATAAAGTAATATTAATAACATAACAATAAATATCTCAAATATATGAAATGTGTATGATATGTTTAAGGTATTAACAGAGAGTGAGGCATGAGAAGTGGTGATTTGTCATGCTTTAATATCAGATTATATGAGATTGGTTGTATAGTGTTAGTAATTGAATGTTATAAAAAAGGTGTGTATCTCTTTGTATTTTTTTCTTTTGATGATGTCATAATTGATAATTGTTAATTGGGGGTGGGTCTATTTGGCTATATAAGATGTACATTTGGCATTTGTTTGTATTGAGCCTGAGGAGGGGGTAACTTACCCCGAAACGTTGCTCTGTATGTGCTGCTGCCTATAGTAAAGAGACTTTGATTCAAATTGATTGATTTGATTCCTGAGTGTCTGCCTAATTTCTTTGATATATATATATATGTATGTGTATATATATATATATATATATATGTATGTATATATATATATATATATATATATATATATATATATATATATATATATATAAGTAAAAGAAGAGTGCACTCACCAGGGCTTTTCAAACGTTTATTTCTTAGGTTGTAAACGTTTTCAGGGGATTAGCCCCTTCTCAGGCATACAAAAACAAGAGTGCAAATTCCAACACCAGACATACTTATAATAGACTGACCATCCAATCACACGCTCTCAAGGGTAGGGTGCCACCCATATGGTGACATCATCATCCCTAGCAACGAGTGTGAATGGTCAAGACAAACATGTAACAATGTATCACCAATTATGTAAAAACATGGTACAGCAGGAGTAAAGTATACAAGGTTAAGTACATAGGTAAAACACCAGTATGTTATGGCATGTCCTATATGCAAATAGGATCTTCCTAAACCAAAGAGCTAACATAGTAATTAATCTGAATCCAAACAGTAAATATCAGCCAAGTACAGCCATACAGCATATAACACAAGTTAAGACAAACTAAAAATAGGACAATCATAGCAAGTCACAAATGTTCATATAAAGTTGGGAAAATAATATGCAGTGAGTATATATGCGATTTGTGACTCAAGTGGTCTAAACTGTGAACCAGACCCTTAAACATTTAGTAAGGATTGTGTCAATATAAATCTAGCCGTTATAAAAACTGGTAAATATTGTAGCAAGAAGTGTGGAGCCACTTGAAAGGGCCCATTACCATAACAACCGCTAAAAAACAAACACCGCACAGAACAGGACATATTCAAACTCCTCAAAGCGTTCGTGCCTACAGCCAAATAACAAGTATAATCTAGAACCGGCTTAATATACCTGCATATTCTACCAGTGCAATGGGGTAAAAATAGGGGATCGAGCAGAGTGTTATGATCTACTAATGCAGAGAGTAAAAGAGTATGTCCATATAAAAAGATATATATCTTTATACAAGGGGGATAGCGGTAGTGTCAAAACTGTATCTAGTACAAAGTACCCAATGTGCCATCGGTAAATAATTAGTTAACCTACGTTGTAAAGCCAGGTCCAGCAAGGTGAGCAGCCAGAAGTCCACCAACATATATTATCGGGAGCCAGAGTGAGCTAGGAAGCCAATCAGCAAGGGAATGTCACCATGGCAATGGTCAAGTGCCTTTACCCATATGCCAAATGTCTAGAAAACATGTAATGAAGAAGTGTGCAGTGCAAGCATATAAACATGCAGGGGAATACTGAGTGGACGGGAAAAGCCTTTTCAAACCATAGGTTAGGGAGCAAAACCACAAACTTAAGCATCACACTAAGTACAACACATAACCCGGTATGTCAGTTTACAGCAATATCAGTTTAAAGAAATATAGGGGGACTGCAATTAGGGTCACGATAGAAAGGAAGGCCAGACAATGTATAGCAAAAAGCCTAATAAAGACAGTGTATGTGTTCTAGGTGGGTGTTAAGTCCCTTGGGGATAAGAGTGTCCAAGACAAAGGTCCAACGTGCTTCTCTCTTGAGTAGTTGGAGATTTCTGTCACCGCCCCTAGTCAGTAGGGGTACATGGTCAATAATTGTGTACTTTGTCTTTAACCGTGTGGTTGTTGTCCAAAAAGTGACGTGCCACCGGTTGGTCAGACGTTCCTTTTTTAAGGGCTGTTCTGATGGCAGACCGATGGTTCGCCATCCTTGTGCGTAAGTCGTCTGAAGTTTTTCCCACATAAAAGAGCCCACAAATACAGTGTAGTAGATAGATAATATAGGTGGTAGTGCATGTCAGTCTGTATTTGTGGAAAAATCTCTGGCGTTTATGTGGGTGAGTGAAGTATTGGCCCGGGATGAGGCCACTACAAGTAGTGCAACCTATGCAGCGGAAAACCCCTTTCTTTTCCAGATTAAGCCAAGTCCCCTTGTTGTAGCTCCTAGTAGGGTCAGTCTTAACCAGAATGTCCCTTAGAGATCTTGACCTTCTGAACCCAATTCTTGGAGGGACATCTGTTTGAAGGGTAACGCTGGATCCGTAGAAATGACATGCCAGTTGTCAAGTAGGTGTTTGTTAATACGTTGCTTATCGGCTGTGTATGTTGTCACAAAGGTCATCCTTTCTTCCCCTTGTATTCTCTTGGTGGCATCTTGTGTTGTAGCCAGTATTTGTCTCTGGTTCTTTAGAGGTTTTAAGGGGTAGCCCTCTGCGTGAACCTGGTTTCCATTTCAAGTAGTTGTACTACTTTATTTGATTCTATTGAATTGTTCCGTATAACCCGCTGTAATTGCGATTTTGGTAGGGCGCTCTTCAGTGCCGGGGGATTGCATGATGTATAGTGTAGCAGCGAATTTCTGTCCGTTTCCTTACGGAAGAGAGTTGAGTGCAATTTTTGTGTGTCTTTAAACAGTCTGACATCCAGAAAGTCAATGCAGTCTCTAGAATATTGCATTTTGAATTTTAGAGCCTCAGATGCCATGTTGAGTTGTTCATACCAATGTAGAAGATCCTCCTCTGGTCCGTTCCAGATAAGCAGCAAATCATCTATGTAACGTTTATAGAATTGTATTCGCTGGTCCATGAATAAGTCTGTCTCAGTAGTTTCAAATTGAGCCATATATAAGTTGGCATATGAGGAGTCCATGTTGGACCCCATGGCTGTCCCTTGTAGTTGTAGAAAAAATTGTTTTTCAAATTTGAAGTAGTTGGTTTAAAGGGAAAATTCCAACAATTGTGTTAGTACCTCCACTGGAGGCCCCACATAGGGGTACTTCATAAGATGTTGTTTAGTAGCCTAAATCCCATCTGCATGTGGTATCACAGTGTAAAGACTGGTGACATCCAAGGTCACCAGTAAGTCTTCATCTGTAATTTGTATCGTAGACAGTTGTTCCAACAGCATTGCTGAGTCTCTTAAAAAAACTGTTCATGTCTCTGACCAGTGGTTGGAGTAAGAAATCCACAAATCGTGGTTGTAGAAGAGAACCCACAGCTGACACAATCGGTCTACCCGGGGGATTAGACATACTTTTGTGAATCTTCGGTAGGGTGTATAGGATAGGGATTCTTGGGTGTCCTACCAACAGGAAATCTATAGTTGATTGGTTCAAGATATTGAGTTCCAATAGTTCCATAAGATAGTAATCAATGTCTTTCTTGAATTTGGTAGCAGGGTCCCTGGTAATCTGGAGTAGGTAAATGTATCATCCAATTGGCTCAGGATCTCAGTCCTATAGTAACAATAGTTTAAGAGGACTAGAGCACCTCCCTTATCTGCCTCTCTGATGATGATTGTGTCATCCTCTGTGAGCCGTTTGAGGGCAAGTCTTTCCTCCTTGTTAAGATTGTTGAAGATGCTGTTCCTATTTTCCTTGATGGTCTGTTCCATGCCTGATTGTATTAGGCGTGCATATGTCCGTATGCTCGCATTTTGCGAGCCTGGGTCAAAGGTAGATTTTCTACGGAAATGTTCCATCTCAGTTTCTTGTCCATGAAATCTTTCTTTAAGTTGAAGTTGTCGTTGAAAACGTTGGTTATCCACATATAGGTCAAAACTGTCCGATCGACAGGTAGGGATAAAAGACAGTCCTTTATTCAGGACTTGATGTTCGATCGGAGTCAGTATGTGGTTGGTTAGATTCACCACAATGTCTTCCACTAATATCTTCTGCTTGAACCCCCCGCCTTGTGTTGGCCCTCGGCCTAGCCCGTTTTTTTTTACCTTGTCTGTATACCGCTAGGCACCTCCAGAATGTCCCGAGTTGTGTCCGCCATCTGTTCTCCTTCTGAGTCTGATCCTGAGCTATCCACAGTGTTCAGGTGACGTGGTCTCTGATAACGTTGTCGTCTGGGTCTGAAGTATTGGTTCCTTTGTCTCGCTTGACCAGTCTGCAGCCATCCGTACACACTTTTGTCCTGATAATCCTCAATCACTATTTCCATTTTGTTGTTTTTGAAGTCAATCAATTCCGCCTCATATTTAGTGAGGTCTTCCTTCAATTTGTTAAACCATTCTGTGGAGGTATCCAACTGTAGTTTGATGAGATGGAGCTGTTTATATTGTTCTATCTCTGTCTTGGTTTGTGCCAAGAGTCTGGATACTTCTTGTATGACCAACAGAATCAAATCCATGGAGCACTTCTTGAGAATCTGGCACCATCTGTCACAAAAAGCCGGGTTTGGTCTTCCCAGTGTGGGGACATTGCGTATCCTGAACCCCCTGGGTATGAATCCCTTTCGGTAGTACTCAGATAAAAACGTGCCATGCAGATTTAAGTCCTTTTCTTTTTGTTTCATTTTAACAAGGGGTGTGTAAATGTAGAGGGGTTTCTCTGTAGTTGGGCCTGTAGATAAGGCCCCAAAAAACTTGCATCCTCCTCTGTAAAATGAAAGGTAGTAGCCCCAGCCACTGTATCATCCGTAGAAAGGGCAGGCTCCTGTTGCATCATGCTGTAAAGTGTTGGATTCCAAATGGGCCTACTCCTGCTGTATTCTGAACCCACCTCCCAAGTGGTACAACAAACAAATAGTAAGGAACAAAGTCAACAGTTATGTCTGGTTTAGTAAATCCAATGGAGACGGGTGACTAGCCAAAATTAAATATGGATTGTAGAGAAGACAAGCACTCCAGATACCAGGTCACAAATGCCTGGAGTGTGTGTGTGTGTGTATATATATATATATATATATATGTGTGTGTGTGTGTGTGTGTATATATATATATATATATATATATATATATATATATATATATATATATATGTGTGTATATATTATATCAAAATGAGAGGATAAGCACTAGAAAGCAAATATGTATACAAATATCAATGAAAAATGCTCGAGACTATGGTGTACTACTACCAATTACACCAAGAAAATAGTATAAATACAAATATTAGACTCCGCACTTAATATGAATAAATGATGAATGCAAGAATGTGCAATATAAGAAGATATCTTTTAATATGCAAAGAAAAACAAGTAATAGCGTAATAATGCTGCATACACAAAATCAAAATGCCAAAAACATCCATCCATACATACATACATACAAAGTGGGCGTCCCCAGTTATCAAGCAAATATGGAGTGGAGGAGGTCAGATGGAGAGCAAAAAAGTAACCCCAGGTTATATATGCAAAACCATGGGTATAGCTGTACAGGATACAAACACTGTGAAATTGAGGCAGTTCATGCAATATAAGCAGTTCATGCAAATGGCAAGAAAGCAATGGTTAGGTAGCTGGCAATTGCAGAGGTAAAGGATGTAGCAAAGAATAACAGATGTATAATGATTGAAGCAGTTCATGCACTTTAAAGAGTTCATACATCAAATAGATGTTAAGCGTTATCAAGATAACACATCATTTCAAGTATCACCAAGATGTAACAAAGTGTTTCCATTTATGTATAAACCTTGTTTCCATATATGTATAAACTTTGAAGATATGTAATTATGCCACTCCGGCACTCAAGGACAAAAGTCCGCCGTGAGGATAAAGGACTGTGCAAATACAACACTTACAGAGCGATCTCACCCAAACTGTGTCTGGTATATAGTAGAGAGCGTCCGTGGTGAAAAACACAGGTAACAATGGTGATTCAAGCTGTGCTCCGCATCTATAGAAGTGTCAGTGACCCAATGCAGCATGTGAGTATCCAACTCCCTTGGCGTCTGATGTCACATCCACCAGTCAGGCAACGCGCGTTTCGGGCTCCGCCCTTCAACTTGGCCTGTCGTCATCCGGATTACCACCTCCTTTTCAAGCTTGAAACTTGTTACTAAGAAATACACCCACTCGGCGTCATAACTCCACAGCTCATTCATAAAAACAGCCTCACCACAGACATGCGCAAATGTATTAAGTAGACAATACAGGCTTTGAACAAAACCTATGCATAATATGTATTTTTGCGATTAGGCTGTGACCATTTTTATGAAACTTGGATACTGTGTTACAATTTTCAGAGGGATCCAAATGCTTCAAAGTAATAAACACCCAAGAAGAGATGATGAAAAAAATATATAAATATTAAAAAAGAAAAAAAGGAAAAAATAAATAAAAATGTTTATGTCAAGACCTTCACATCTCTTACCAAAGAACACAAATGAGGCCACAGTCCCTATACAAAAGTGCCCCATGTGATTTCCCTATTAAGACCATAGGGAGTCAAAGAATCCATTTTTTGGATCCAAAGTGCTTCTTTTTCGAACAGTAACTTTTGCCTATTACCACCTCTCCTTAAAGGGCCAACCCCATCCACCACTTGAAATTTAAGTTGACTTTTATTATGCCCTAAAAGTGTAAAATGATGGGCAACCGTGGCAGAGGGGTCAAGTTTACCAATAGCTATTTTATGCTGTTTAAACCTTTCACGGATGGATTTTGTGGTTTCACCCACGTAGGCTAGCCCACATGGACATTTGATGATGTAGACTACATAATTGGAGTCACAGGTAAAACGTCCTCTAATTGGCAGACGTTTGCCAGATCTAGGGTGTGTGATTGTATCCCCCAATTGTATAGAGTTACATTGTGCGCAATTATTACAAGGGAATGTGCCTTGTGGAACAGAATTGTCACCTATTTTCATTGACCCAGTACTTGTGTCTGCTTTGACCAGGGCATCTCTCAGATTCCGGTTTCTCTTATATGAAAATAAGGGAAAGTCCTTAAATGTGCCAGCAAGCAATCTGTCCTCTGATAATAGACCCCAATGTTTCCTAAAAATCCTTTTTAAAGGAGCAATGTGGTAACCATAGGGTACCACAAATGGAATCCTATCATTAGGAATTTTCCTAGTAGATTTTTTCTGTATGAGGTCAGTACAGGGGATAAGATCTACCTTTGATTTATGCATATGTAACAAGTCAATGGGATATCCCCTGCTCTCAAAGCGATCAAAGAAATTATCAAATTGTTCCTTCAAACGTGATGTATCATTGACTATACGTTTAGCCCTTAGAAGTTGGCTGAAAGGAAGGCTCCTAATAGTCTGTGGAGGATGAAAGCTGGAGAAAACCAGCAAATTATTTCTATCAGTGTCGTTTCTAAACACATCTGTTAACAAGGAACCATTTCTCAATGAAATAGTTATATCAAGAAAATTCTGTGTCTTAAAGTCATAATTGATGGTAAATTGAAGGTTTGGGTCGAAAGTATTTAAAGGGACAGTCAAGTCCAAAAAAAACTTTCATGTTTTAAATAGGAAATGCAATTTTAAACAACTTCCCAATTTACTTTTATCACCAATTTTGCTTTGTTCTCTTGGTATTCTTAGTTGAAAGCTAAAACTAGGAGGTTCATATGCTAATTTCTTAGACCTTGAAGACTGCCTCTAATCTGAATACATTTTGACCACTAGAGGGCATTAGTTCACATGTTTCATATAGATAACATTGAGCTCATGCACGTAAAGTGACCTAGGACTGAGCACTGATTGGCTAAACCGCATGTCTGTCAAAAGAACTGAAATAAGAGGACAGTCAGCATAAGCTTAGATACAAGATAATTACAGAGGTAAACCGTGTATTATTATAACTGTGTTGGTTATGCAAAACTGGGGAATGGGTAATAAAGGGATTATCTTTCTTTTTAAACAACAAAAATTCTGGTGTTGACTGTCCCTTTAATTCCTGAAAAAAAGATATTAGGGAATTGTTGTCACCTGTCCAAACCATAAAGACATCATCAATATATCTTTTCCAAAAGCTGCAATATGTCTTAAAACTCTGATTATTGTAAAGGAATTTATGTTCAAATTCGTGTACATACAGGGATGCATATGTGGGGGCCATATTGGCCCCCATCGCTGTACCTTTTGTTTGCAAGTAGAAGGAATCTCCAAAGAGAAAATAGTTCCTTGTTAGTACTATTTCAAGTAAGTCCATAATGAACATCCGTTCCCTAGGTGAATAGAGAGCCATTCTGTTTAATTGTTCACCAATGCATTTCATACCCTCACGATGTGGTATGGATGTATATAACGTTTTTAATATTTATATATTTTTTTCATCATCTCTTCTTGGGTGTTTATTACTTTGAAGCATTTGGATCCCTCTGAAAATTGTAACACAGTATCCAAGTTTCATAAAAATGGTCACAGCCTAATTGCAAAAATACATATTATGCATAGGTTTTGTTCAAAGCCTGTATTGTCTACTTAATACATTTGCGCATGTCTGTGGTGAGGCTGTTTTTATGAATGAGCTGTGGAGTTATGACGCTGAGTGGGCGTATTTCGTAGTAACAAGTTTCAAGCTTGAAAAGGAGGTGGTAATCCGGATGACGACAGGCCAAGTTGAAGGGCGGAGCCCGAAACGCGCGTTCCCTGACTGGTGGATGTGACGTCAGATGCCAAGGGAGTTGGATACTCACATGCTGCATTGGGTCGCTGACACTTCTATAGATGCGGAGCACAGCTTGAATCACCATTGTTACCTGTGTTTTTCACCACGGACGCTCTCTACTATATACCAGACACAGTTTGGGTGAGATCGCTCTGTAAGTGTTGTATTTGCACAGTCCTTTATCCTCACGGCGGACTTTTGTCCTTGAGTGCCGGAGTGGCATAATTACATATCTTCTAAGTTTATACATATATGGAAACAAGGTTTATACATAAATGGAAACACTTTGTTACATCTTGGTGATACTTGAAATGATGTGTTATCTTGATAACGCTTAACATCTATTTGATGTATGAACTCTTTAAAGTGCATGAACTGCTTCAATCATTATACATCTGTGATTCTTTGCTACATCCTTTACCTCTGCAATTGCCAGCTACCTAACCATTGCTTTCTTGCCATTTGCATGAACTGCTTATATTGCATGAACTGCCTCAATTTCACAGTGTTTGTATCCTGTACAGCTATACCCATGGTTTTGCATATATAACCTGGGGTTACTTTTTTGCTCTCCATCTGACCTCCTCCACTCCATATTTGCTTGATAACTGGGGACGCCCACTTTGTATGTATGTTTGTATGGATGTTTTTGGCATTTTGATTTTGTGTATGCAGCATTATTACGCTATTACTTGTTTTTCTTTGCATATTAAAAGATATCTTCTTATATTGCACATTCTTGCATTCATCATTTATTCATATTAAGTGCGGAGTCTAATATTTGTATTTATTTATATATATATATATATATATATATATATATATATATACATACATACATCTATACATACATACATCTATACATACATATATCTATACATACATACATACATACACACATATATATATGGAAATATATATATATATATATATATATATATATATATATACATACATGCATACATACATATATTTGATTTATCAAAAAATAAACTAAATAATTAAAAACTTGTGTTTGCTTTATGTTATAATTGCCAGAGAAGTATAAAGTCATTTTTAAATATACAGTATGTTTAGTGTATATCAATAATTACAAACTATTTTGCAAAAGTTCTACATGCAAGACAAGTGTTTCTAACAAAATTAAAGAGACAGTTTACTCAAAAATGGTCTCCCCTTTAATTTGTTCCCAATGATCCACTTTACCTGCTGGAGTGTATTAAATTGTTTACAGGTATTTCCATTAACCTTATATTGGCATTTTAATTAGTTTATTTAGCCTGTGGTATCCCCCCATCCTAAATGTTTTTGGCCTCAAGGCCAAGCTGTGTTAACACAGCTAATAGAAGAAATTACACTCCCAGTGGGTTACAGAAGAGATAAAGTAATAAAATGTTAATTTTCCATTGTTCTCTCCAAGTATTGGTGATTGGTTTATGGACAGATATAAGATAGAAAAGCATGTATATGTACACAATGTGATAAAGTAATGAGATCTGATTATACCTACAAGCTCAACCCACAAAATCAGTGAATTCATATACACAAATAAGCCTTAAAAAAGCAAATCTCATACATTTTATACTCTGCAGCTGGTAAAAAAAAGTAATTGGAAACGCATTAAGAGAAAAACAATTTTATAGTATACTGTCCCTTTAAAGCTGTTTTTTTTTTTTTTTTTAAACAAAAAACTAAATTTAAATTGTTTTTCAGTCCAGGGACATAACTTTGGAAAAGCCTCTTGAGTAAGTTTATCTGATCCTTTGCTGATCAAGCAATCGTGTACAATTTGCAGAGTCAGGTGCAGGGAGCCAATATGTTATATGTCAGCCTCTATGGGTGCAGTAGGGCCACCATAAACACAAATTTAACAGCAAAGTAAGCAAAATAAATAATGAATATACAGTTAAAACTTTTTTTTCTTCATGTAATTAACCCCTTAGGGATGGAGGCAATTGTCCAAGTTCTGAACGTAAAGAAAACCTAGAATTTGAACTATGTTTGTTCAACCATAATTTACCTCTTTCACATTAAGTGCACTCACAGATATTATGTATCATTTTTTTATAGGACAAATAGTTTTCTTTTGACATCAAATATTTATACATTAACTAAAATGTAATATGAATAAAATTTAAGCATGAGAAATTAAGAAATGTGTTTTCCAAGCGCTCACACAATTTTTATTGTGAATATCATAATACTGATTTTTACTACAATAAAACACCCATATTTATGTTTCTCGATGTCTCCCGAGTACAACAATACTCCCCATGTACACGTTTTCTGGGATTTTGTTTGATACGAGCCCAAATATGGGGCCTGCCTTTTACATGGAAATTTGACACATTGATTTTCTGGGCCTATGTCACCTTTGATACATTATGGCAGCCCATGAATGAAAATGACCCTCGTCATGCCGTACCATTTGCAAAAGTAGACAGCCCAGGTTATTCCAAAAGGGATATGTTCCGTATTTTTTTGCAGCCACTTAGTCACAAAACCTGGCCAATTTTAGTGGTCATATTATTTTTTTTGCGTTTTCACACAGACAATGCACTTTTACTGTTTATATC
This sequence comes from Bombina bombina, assembly GCF_027579735.1. Classification (NCBI taxonomy): domain Eukaryota; kingdom Metazoa; phylum Chordata; class Amphibia; order Anura; family Bombinatoridae; genus Bombina; species Bombina bombina. Next base: position 1,108,036,732 of record NC_069501.1, on the reverse strand, counting down.
ATCATCCTTATATGTTTTACTGCTCTATAATACCCATATATGTGTTCAGCAATGTCCCACGAGTCCAACAATACCCATGTACAGGTTTTTTGGGGTTTCAGAAAGTTACAGGGCGAATGTGGGGCCTGCCCATTTCAGCCTTTTCTGAAGGGCATGAATATATTTCCGTTTTCAAATTAAATACTTCTGTAATATAATTGTGTTAGTGAAAATGCATCTAGTAATAGTTCTTACTGTTTCAGGGACATATGTACATATGCTGCATGTGCTCAGTACACCCACGTTTTAAACATTGAAGATACTCAGAAAAGCTGTGGTGGTTTGTATGCTGCATACTGATTTATTGCTAAGCCAATACATGCCAACACAGGCTTTGTGAGAAGGCACTGTGAGTGTACGGCTGGGGATGCAGTTACATATGCCACTAAAATGGTAATACCGTTTACTTAAAGCACTGAAGTCACTAGGAGTATATTGAAAAATTATTATATTCAAAACTATTAATGTTTATTCTAATTTTTACTTTTATGTTCCTTTAACCCCTTAACGACTGAGGACGTGCAGGGTACGTCCTCAGAAAAAAGGCAGTTAACGCCTGAGAACGTACCCTGCACGTCCTCAGTGTGGAAAGCAGCTGGAAGCGATCCTGCTCGCTTCCAGATGCTTTCCGGTTATTGCAGTGATGCCTCGATATGGAGGCATCCTGCAATAACCTTTTTAAGCCATCCGGTGCAGAGAGAGCCACTCTGTGGCCCTCTCTGCACCGGAGATCGGTGGCTTACTTTGTTGGTGGGTGGGAGCCGGACCGGGAGGCGGGTGGCGGCCATCGATGGCCCTGGTTATGTGAAGGGGGCGGGATCGTGGGCGGGGGTGGCTGGGGGCGCGCACGGGCGCGCGCACGTGCACAGGAGGGTGGGGGCGGGCGCGTGCACGGGGAGGGAGCGGGTGGGAACCGCTACACTACAGAAAATTTTGAAAAGAAAAAATGTTAAAAAAATGTCAAATATATATATAAAAAAAAACGATCAGCAAGGTGGTGGGGGTTTGTCTGTGTGGGGGTGGGGGGGGGGGAAGCTACACTACAGAAAAAACAAAAAAACAAAAAAGCACTTTTTATTGCAAACTGGGTACTGGCAGACAGTACCCAAGATGGCCCCCAATAAGGCAGAGGGGAGGGTTAGAGAGCGGTTTTGGGGGGGATCAGGGAGGTTGGGGGCTAAGGGGGGGATCCTTTTATTTTAGTACTGGCAAACTTTCTGCCAGTACTTAAGATGGCAGGGACAGTTGTGGGGTGGGGGAGGGAAGGGAGCTGTTTGGGAGGGATCAGGGGGTGGGATGTGTCAGATGGGAGGCTGATCTCTACACTAAAGCTAAAATTAACCCTGCAAGCTCCCTACAAACTCCCTAATTAACCCCTTCACTGCTAGCCATAATACACGTGTGAGGCGCAGCAGGATTTAGCGGCCTTCTAATTACCAGAAAGCAACGCCAAAGTCATATATGTCTGCTATTTCTGAACAAAGGGGATCCCAGACAAGCATTTACAACCATTTGTGCCATAATTGCACAAGCTGTTTGTAAATGATTTCAGTGAGAAACCTAAAATTGTGAAAAATTTTACTTTTTTTTAATTTGATCGCATTTGGCGGTGAAATGGTGGCATGAAATATACCAAAATGTGCCTAGATCAATACTTGGGGTTGTCTACTACACTACACTACACTAAAGCTAAAATTAACCCTACAAGCTCCCTAAAAGCTCCCTAATTAACCCCTTAACTGCTGGGCATAATACACTTGTGGTGCGCAGTGGCATTTAGCGGCCTTCTAATTACCAAAAAGCAACGCCAAAGCCATATATGTCTGCTATTTCTGAACAAAGGGGATCCCAGAGAAGAATTTACAACCATTTATGCCATAATTGCACAAGTTGTTTGTAAATAATTTCAGTGAGAAACCGAAAGTTTGTGAAAAAATTTGTGAAAAAGTGAACGATTTTTTGTATTTGATCGCATTTGGCGGTGAAATGGTGGTATGAAATATACCAAAATTGGCCTAGATCAATACTTTGGGATGTCTACTAAAAAAAAATATATACATGTCAAGGGATATTCAGGGATTCCTGAAAGATATTAGTGTTCTAATGTAACTAGCGCTAATTTTGGAAAAAAATGGTTTGGAAATAGCAAAGTGCTACTTTTATTTATGGCCCTATAACTTGCAAAAAAAGCAAAGAACATGTAAACATTGGGTATTTCTAAACTCAGGACAAAATTTAGAAACTATTTAGCATGGGTGTTTTTTGGTGGTTTTAGATATGTAACAGATTTTGGGGGTCAAAGTTAGAAAAAGTGTTTTTTTTTTTCAATTTTCCTCTTATTTTATCATTTTTTTTATAGTAAATTATATGATATGATGAAAATAATGGTATCTTTAGAAAGTCCATTTAATGGCGAGAAAAACGGTATATAATATGTGTGGGAACAGTAAATGAGTAAGAGGAAAATTACAGCTAAACACAAACACCGCAAAAATGTAAAAATAGCCTTGGTCCCAAACGGACAGAAAATGGAAAAGTGCTGTGGTCATTAAGGGGTTAAATATTTAATCAAAACATTTGAGTCTAATGTCCCTTTTTAAGCATAGTCCCGTAATCTTATAAAGCTTTTTAATACAACTGGTTGTGTATTATTTCCTATATAGACTAATTATTTCATTTTAAGTTTGCTAAAAATGTGATTTTCATTTTTAATCAATCCAAAATTAAAACTTTAAACTACTTTTCTGCATTTTATTTTTGCTTATTTTAAGACAAAATGTTCTCTTTCCATCTGTTTTATTCCCTTTTAGACATTTGAAAGAATTATCTTGCAGCCCAAATGTGTAATAGGGGTGGCGTAACGGCAGCTTTGATCACAATTCTTCTATAGGGAGCCACTTGGATCCGTCCCTTGGTGTGCACCATACCTACAGCCACCAAGTGAATAAGGGAAGCTGTGACACACAATATTGCCTTTTTTAAATGTGGATGCACCTGTTACCTATGTGACATCCCCAGCAACTAACAGTATCGCTACCAGGTGCCACTGATGATGTCATTAGACACATTACTGTTAATATCATTGAAGGTTCCTAAGGTCCTGGTGAAATGCAGAGGACAGTTTGAGTGGAAAGTGTAAAATAAAGAGCTTCCGCTTCCCCTCTACAATAGAGATTTTTAAAAGTAAAATATATATTTTATGTATTTATTTTAAGCATTGGTCATTCTGTTAGGGAGGGTTAGAAGAGGACAAGTCTGAAAGTCTTGAACCACCAATAATGGTGATTCAAATAAAGTCAAATAAATGCATATTTGACATGTTTTATAAAACGCACCTGTTTTTTGTGTGCACACACGTCTGAGTATAAACAGGTGTGTTTGTGAGTGTGTAACGTATACATATAAAAACTTATTCCAGATCAATTGGAAGTATGGCAAATATTTAAAAATATAGCTATAAATGAATTGTTGTTTTACCCTTAAAGGTACAGTCTACTCCAGAAGTTTTATTGTTTAAAATAAGATAATCCCTTTATTACCCATTCCCCAGTTTTGCATGACCAGCATGATTATATTAATATAATTTTTACCTCTGTGATTACCTTATATCTAAGCCTCTGCAGACTGCCCTCTCATTTCAGTTCTTTTGACAGATTTGCATTTTAGCTGACTCATAAATTAACTAGCACTGCCTAGCTGTGAAAAACTGTCAAAATGCACTGAGATAAGAGGCGGCCTTCAATAGCTTAGAAATTAGCCTATGAGCCTACATAGGTTTAGCTTTCAACAAAGAATACAAAGAGAATCATAAAAGTTTTATTTTGACTAGACTGTCCCTTTACAAAAACTCTTTGGGGTACACAACAAAAAAATTGCTGTTGTCAAACAATATCATAATTGTGAGGAAAAAAATCTTTAGTCTTTAACGTGCTAACTACCCCAATCCTTAATGGGGGTTAATTTAAGGTCTATATACATAATCTCACAATGCAAATGTGCTTTTTTAGTGATATAAGATTGTAAATAATTTACTATCTCTAGTAAATCTTATGTTTGTATGTTTTCAGAATAAACCACAGAATATAGCATTTTTACTCATACAGAGATAAGTCAGGTGTTGCAGTCTTGAGGGTAGCATCATCACTGGATATAAAAATGAATATTAAGAATGCTTACAGTAGCTGGCAAGTGAGAGGACAGAGCCAAGAGCTTCCCTCCAGCTACTGGGTTTGGGAGCCAAGTTACAGAGGCAGAACATCCACAGATTGTTATTACATATAAGCTGTGAGAGAGAGAGACATCTCTTCTGTAAGTTGCCTTTCATGTTGTGGGGAGGCGCATACGGATGCAGTGTAGATGCCTCCCAGCCCCCAGTGCAGTAAGATTTAAGGAGCCATTGTTGGAAGAGCTATAAGGGATTAGAGAAAAAAAAATGATACCCTTATCAAAACTCTTACACTTTATTCCCAGTAAGACACAGACACAGGTACTAGTAGAATTGGAAAGGCTACATTTATTAAATCCACATCATTGCCTTTATGGCAGAATTAGAGAGGTTCATAATAAATTAAATTAACATAGCATTCATATAATCCAAAACAAACACAAGAATGAGCAACAAAGAATTAGGGCCCACATCTTAGGTGGCAGTATCACATATGCCACCTGTGGTGCAGCTGCAAATAAAGGGTCCCAGAGAGAACTGGCGGAACAGAAAAGCACTGTAGCTTGGCCTGACAAACACGCCTCATACTCCTGTATATCACAGATCCTCCCCTATCCCTTTAGCTTATCCACTGCGCCTATACTCCAGGCCACAAATTTACTGCCACCAAAAAAGAGGGCCCTCTTTCTGCCAACCTCAAGTGTGGCCTTATTCCCTCACCTCTGTCAGCAGCACAATTGTCCACCAGGAACAAGCCATTCCCCTCACACGATAGGTGCACCCCATCTTTCCTGTATAGTTCTACTTTGAGGACTGTGATGTTTGGGTGTTCCACTATGCTGCCTCCTAATTCTCTTAATACTCTACCTGCTGTTTGTTTCAACTTTTTTTTTCTGCACTTGTAACCAGGTTTCTGATTCTCAAAGCCCCTCCAATTCCTTCTGTATACAACATTGGACCAAATTATACCAAAACCCTTCCATGCTTTAAGTAAAGCACTGGCATTGTTTCTATATTGTTGCCACCTAGATGAATAACCACTGTGTCTGGGACTCCCCACCTTCTTCTAGCTATTTGTAGAGTAATTATCAACTCCTTTCTCCACATCCCCCTCTTACCTAGCCACCTAAATGCTGACCTGTTTCTGCCCAAAGCCTAGCTGTGTCCCTTGCTGCCCGTGATTCACCCAGTAAATGTAGGAATGACCCACGACCCACACCCTGAGGTCTCCTACTACATGATAAAGATAAAAACAAATAGTTAAACATCAGCATGCAATCATGATCAGTACAAAAAAAATGACCCGTCATCACCGTTATACCCTCCCCATTTTTTAAAAAACACTTTATTATCCTAACCTCCTAATTTTCTCATTGGAGCATTCCTTTTCAGCTGTGCTTGTTGCTGCTCATATCCTAAAGGAGTGAGGTGCAAAATGGCCATTTTTCATCCTAGCTCATTTACTGTCATTTGCAACACTGACCTAAACTGGAATATTGTTAAGTTTGACCCATATCTATGTCAAAGGAACATGTTCCATTCCTTCTTCACATCGTCTTTAAAGTCCATTGTGCATTGCACTGTCCCCGCCTGTCACTCTTGCCTGCACCCACCTTTCTTTCCCTTCTTGGTCAGTTTTTGATTTCCTTATCTGCATGAATACCCCTTATTTTGTTATTCTCACATCCACTTCTATTAGCCCCTGTTTGCTTTCCTTCTTAGACTTAGCTTTTAGCTCTCCTTTCCTCAAAGCATCATGAAATAGCAACCCAAATATCTTTGTCCTTATTTTTGCATGTTTTGGTTAGCCCTTCCACTAAATTCTGAAACCTATCTATGGTTATTGGGTCCCAGTTATCCCTTGTGGTGCCTACTCTTCGCATAACTGTGAGAAAATGGATACTGCCACCAACTTAGTGTTCAACTGACCCTTTGAGATGCCCCGCCTTCTCAAATCCTATAACCACTATAAGAATTTCTTCTCTGCGTTTCCTGACCTACCTTTCTTAAAGACCTCCCATTGCTTCCAGTACCTCATAACTGGCCCACATTCCGGGCACCACAGCTTTGTAAACCAGCTCCCTTAAGCCATCTATCTGTTCACAATCTGCCAAACAAACATGATATTGCAGCGATGACCCTGCTCCTGCTCTTTAGGTGCTAATCTTCTGAATACCTCCCACGTAAACCTTGATAGCGCATCTAAAACTACATTTTTTATTCCTGGAATGTGCTTCACTCTGTATGAAATATTCAATTGTAAACACCTGAGCACTAAGTGTCGATGGTAACAGATTACCGGTAATGAATTTGCTGTTAGCTTATTTACTTCCTCAACTACGCCCATGTTGTCAGACCGAAAAAAAAATGTTTGTCTTTGCCAGCTCCTCTCCCCATAATTCCACTGCTACCACATAATTCCACTGCCACCACTATTGAAAATAGGTATAGCAACACCAACACTCCCTCTGGGCCCACTCCTGAGGCCACCTTTCAGCATATCATTTACTCTACAATTAGGCCCCAAAGTCTGTACTGCCTGCCACATCCATATACAACTATATTTCTGATACCTCTTTCTCTTATATTCTGATATTGTTAGATTCCTCAGGAATTCCTCCCATACTCTAGATCCGCTCTGAGCTGTCCTGAGATCCTTATGTTGTGTTCCAGCCATTTGGCACCCTTCTAGGCCAACTATTGGCACCTCTTGTACACTCTATCCATGGGGATAACCCTACAAGTGGAATTCAGCAACCCAAGCCATTTCTGCACCTCCCTAAGTGTCACCTTTTTTCTCTCCTTGATACTTGCTACCATGTTCCTTGCCTTTTCATTTTTTTTCTTGTGGTAACTCACACTGTCCTTTCCCTGAACTATGCCTAGTAATGTCATTCTTGCTCCCGGTTCTTCCGACTTCTCTTGAGCGACAGGTATCCCCAGTTCTAAAAGCATTGCTGTCAATTGCTCTTTTAACTCCCTACACTTGTCCGTACCATGTGGTTCTGCCACCAAGAAATCATAAAGTAATGTTTGATCGTGTTGCTTCTTGTTTTAGCTAACAACCAGTGCAAAAAAAGTACAGAAAGCTACAATATTTGTTGATGTAATATTATCCTTGAAATTTGCACCCCATCAAATAAAAGCTATCTGGATTTAAGGGTAACAATCTAAATGCTGACTCCATATCCCAATTTTGCCATCAGGGCTCTGTTTTATCCATGCCCCATTTCTCTAACCTTGCTTACCGCCTTGTCAAATGACTGACACTCAATGAAGTGTCCTCCCTGCTAATCGCGTAATTTACAGATGCACCTTTGGGATAAGACACATGTTCTATCATTCTGAACTTTGCCTTTTTTCCGCCCTTGGTCTGCTTAGTGCATATCTTCTTTACTAGTTTTATAATGATGTGCTCATCCCCTACGTTTCCTTGTTCTAAGTCTGTATCTGTATCGATGTCCTCTAAGGATGTGTTACAATTTCTATAACATTTAGTAAAAAAAGAGAGGAGTACAGCCGCACAATAAGAAGCGCCAAAAGGTGACGAAACATGTCATGGGACAGGGGGGGGGGGAAGTTTAGTAGCTTGTAACTAGCAAGGAGAAGCTGGTAATTTAGCTGATACAAGCCGGAAACAGAGATATAATTACTAAGGACACGCTGCGAATGTATGCGTGTGTCCATTGACCTATAACTACTATTATTTTTTTAGCTTGTACACATATTGTGAGCATTTTCATATAGCCAGGGAGGTTTATATAGGCCGTCTCAGTAATACCATTTGGTGTGAGTATCACTATATGAGTTAGCCTGAGTAGCACTTTATTCATAATTATCCAAGAGATAACACCTGTTATAATAGGTTATCTAAATAACAGCACCAGAGCTGTAAAACTTACACAGAATATTTTCATATATAGTTACTTTGACAGCTCTAATTAAGGGGACCACTGTATACTCAAAACACTAGAGCCGCAAACCGCTTAGTGAATATAGGTTTATCTCCTTGTATAAACAGTGCTATTATCACATCTTTTTTGAAAGTATACTCTGCCTGACCTGCATTTAATAATATGTATTTGCAGACTATGGATTAATACCTACATACTAGGTCTGTATCTTATACGTATTGAACTACCATCCCTGCCATATATGTGGGTTCATCTGCCATTATTTCTTACCAGCAAAAACTCACTTGTGTTTTTATGGTGTGTGTGTGTTTTCATTTTTTTTAATTATCCTAATAAAGGTTCAATTTTAAAACGGCTGATTTCTGCCACAATCATGTTGCTCTATACTTATTTAGCCGTTAAGGAATGTGAGTGCTATCCAAGTGTACATAGTTATCAGTCTTGCACTGATCGAGTGTGGGGTTACTTCTCTGCTCCTGGACCATTGCTTTACTTGCCATTCCACTGGCCCCTGCCTCTTTACTGGCTACCTCTGCTTGCATCGTTGCCCACCAGCACCACAGATTTCATGTCCACTCTCGTCCCTCCTCTGTTCCTCTGCTGTGTTGGCCATACCCCACTGCAGAGCTTGTTGCTCATTAACTTGCATGGAAACTACATAATTATTTTGTACATTGCCCGCTGGTTGCGTTTCCGGTCTTCTTGCACAAATGTCACACCATTAATATCCCTTATGACATTTGGGGAGCATGCACTTTCATTTGAAACCTCATTTCTGACCCTTTTACTTGGCATATGCTGCCGACTATTTATTGAATAAATGTCATTTCTGGGGGAGCATGATTGGTGCCCTGCCCCCTTGTGCTGCTAGTACCCATTGCAACATTACTGGTTTGCAAACTTGTGACATTATCATTGTTTGCATTGCTATAAGTAGAATTCTGCTCCTTCCCACTTCTGTGTATAATGTTATCTATGTTTGTGAGATTGCTGTGATCTTGACTAGGATTATGCGAGGTGCAATTATTGGGATCGGCATCTTATTGTTGCTATTGTTCTCCCCCCCCAATAACCACTGCTTGGCCAACCTGATCCTCCCCATCCACCTCCCATGCAAATCTTTGGACCCCAGGGCATATATGGGCCCATAAAAAAAAGTTCTGGCCTTAAGTACCAATGCCATGCAGTAGTCAGCCGCTTTTACAGTTTGGGCCTGGTCCCCAGCCAGCCCCACGGCCCTATGCCCTTTGTTAAAGCTCCTACCCTGCTGTGAATGCCACCTCTTGGGCCTGATGACTCTGTTGCTGCCCACTGTCATTACCACCTTTCCAAGATGGCGTCAGTGCCTGACTTCCCTCACCCAGCGGTACCGTCCAGCTGCAGGCCCTGATGACATCACAATACACATTGGTCATAGCGTGCACAAGGCAGTGCCACTTAAATTCCCTGAAGCCAGCACCACACAAGCACCCAGCAGTTTATTTGTCTGACTGAGTGCCCAGGATGTGGTGCAGCCCTTGACACTAGAAACGGGTACGTTTTGTAGGTGGTTGACACGTAGGCTGCAAACCGCCCATTGTGTGGGCCACCACCATTAGTGCTTGCGTGGGGCAGATATAGGTGCCGCTGAGGCCTGAGCAGACCCAAAGGCCTGTGCAAATGTCACTGGTAGTGAGCGTACCATCGTAGGTGGCTGAACTGTATGGACTGCTGCAGTGGTTTATGAATTAAGAGCCTCTGATACATGCAATGTGGCCTTTACAGTAGGATTCAGCTGTGCCTCACTCTGAGCAGCAGCGTGTAGCTGGGAGTCCTCTGTCTGTGTTGGGCTCTGGGAAGGGGGGATGAAGACCTTACCTCAGCATTTGGAGTCACTTCCCCTGGCCTGCTCTCAGTTAAGCTCTCTGCTCCCTGTGAAGCAGCAGCTTGTCTTGCTTTTTCCAGCTCCTTGCGACATTTTTTTTAAATTTATTGTGCACACAAATTGCCAGTATCCTCTAATGGTTTTCAACCACATCTAAGTATTTTCTTTTTTGTATTTTTCTTTCTCTTGCAGACATTATTCCTCACACTAACAGCTTGTAGTGTCTTCATTTCTATACATGAAACAATTATTGCTGCAGGACTAGATCTGTCTGTAACACGAAAAAGAAATGGTTAGAATCTGCCCACTTCCTCTTGCATTGTGCTTTATACCCTCTTCTCCCCCTCCCCTTTATGTTCTCTACCATTCACTTTCCTTTTGGCAGCCCTCCCCCTCACGTGGAATTTTGTCTGCCTTTGCCTGACCCCCTCCTGCTGCAGGAGCCCTCCCCTTAAGCTGCTCCCTTCCCATTCTAGTCAGTACACTGTATATTCTCTAGTCTGTGCAGTGTAGGAAATAACAAGGTGCCTGCGAGGATGGGAACAGTGCATCCTTTATGTGTCCTGCAATGCTAGCTGCAGCCATTGGGGTCTGCGGTGAAGGAGAAGCTGCAGAGGACAAGCATCTCATGCCTGTGTAATGAGCACTACCTACCAGGAAGGAGCGGATCTGCAGACTTCATTTCCTCCACTGACCTCTAGTTTGCATCACTAAGTGTTGTCAGTCATCTCTCCATTTACTGTACCTGTCACCCAGCTGACTGCCAACCCTGCAGAAGACATGGCCAGCCAGCAGGATTCCGGCTTCTTTGAAATCAGCATCAAATATTTATTGAAATCCTGGAGCAATAGTGAGTATAGGAAAAAAAAAACCATCATGTTTTATATGATATTGTTTTGCATGCCTGGTAAATACCAACCATGCTTGGTAGACGTGCTGGACACCTGGCTCATTGTGCTGTGTCACTGAAACATTTTTTTTTAGATTAGTATTATTTTTAAAGCAAATACTATATCTATTATGTCTAGTTTGAAAACATACCAAGGCATATTATTGCTGAATAACACCTTGTAGGCATGCAGAAATTTCAGGTTTGGTGATTTAAAAATAAAATGATTTTCAATTGTTAAGTCTTTCTATTATCTAGTATTTTGCAGAAAATTTGTCACCTGACAGGGTGTGGTAGACCAGTTAAGCACTTTATATATATCATAACACTGTAAATATGTAACACTAGTGATGTGCTGTGTCTAAGTATATGCTGTAGTTATGTGTCCATGTGTATTTGCATACATACAAACAAATATACACCTGTTTTTAGTATTTGTTTTTTTCAAATATGAAATTATATATAAATATATATAGTGTTTCTTCTTCTTGGTAGACATATAAAACAAATATATACACAATATGTATGTGTAGTTAATAATAATGAATCACAATAAGCTTACCTATTAGGAACTTTGATATAAAAAGAAAGGATGATATTTTGCTGTATAGCAGAGAGCAGAGTGCAGCATTTCCCAGTGTAAACAAACATAATCAATAAAGATGTGCAATTCAATAAACAGATGACTTACAGCAGTGCAATACAATAACATAGTTTAAAATGTCCGATGATGTAATGGTTGTTTATTAAGAATCCATGCTTCACATACGGGGAAAATACATGCATATATATGTGCATATGTGCGTCTTTCTATAAATGTATATGATGTGTGTGTTTGTGTGTGTGTGTTTATGTGTATGTATATATATATATATATATATATATATATATATATATATATATATATATATATTGTGTGTGTATTTTTAGATATTATATATGCATTATAAATGTGTGTATGCATGTATATATATATATATATATGTGTGTATGTATATATATATATATATATATATATATATAAATTATAATTTATTAGTAAAACTTAATTTGACATTATAATTGTTCATTTGAAATTTATTTATAAAGTAGTGCAATTTTATTAATAAAGTAAGTTGGTTTCAGTTTTTGGATACCAGCCCTGTAAATACAATTTTTTTACAAAAAAGTCCATTATGGTCCCTAATATGAACATCTGATAACACCTGTTATATCTGAAATACTTATTTAGTCAACTTTAGGTTACATATAATATAATCCATTAATTACTTCAGTGAGGACCATAAACGTTTCAGTCCTTTGACAATTCTGACAGATTCTGTTATCGCCACAAGGTATGGCAGTCTTTTTATTAAAGGGACAGTATGCTATAAAATAGTTTTTTCCTTAATGTGTTTCCAATTACTTTTTTTACCAGCTGCAGAATATAAAATGTATGAGATTTGCTTTTGTAAGGTTTATTTGTGTATATGAATTAGCTGATATTGTGTTTTGAAGCCACAACCTAATAAAATGGGTTGAGCTTGTAGGTATAGATCCCATTACTTTATCACATTGTGTAAATATACCTGCTTCTTTATCTTATATCTGTTCATAAACCAATCACCAATACTTGGAGAGAACAATGGAAAATTACCATTTTATTACCTTATCTCTTCTATAACCCACTGGGAGTGTAATTTTCTTTTGTTAACGCAGCTTGGCCTCAAGGCCAAAAACTTTTAGAATAGGTGGGGATACCACAGGCTAAATAAACCAATTCAAATGCCAATATAAGGTTAATGGAAATACTTGTAAACAATTTAATACACTCCAGCAGGTAAAGTGGATCATTGGGAACAAATTAAAGGGGAGAAAATGTTTTAGTTAACTGTCCCTTTAACGCTTGTTAGAAGATTTTGTCTTCCAATTGCACAGAACATCCGTAATCTAAATTTACCTACAATTTAATATATACATATGTTTTTCTTAATTCAAAAGTTCCAGAGTCTAGTTTATGCTCTCCCAAACTATAAAAGAAACACATTCATAGTGTGATCAACAAATATCCCGGCTTGTGGGGACTGAAGTGACTGTCTGGGAAAGTGCTAGGCTGTATTTCCTAAGACTGAGAAATTTCTCAGTGTAATGAAGAGGTTGGGAAAGTTTACTAGTGGACCATAACATTCACATCAGTTATTATGTCAGTGCATCATTTAAGAGAAGCATAGTACTGGGAACTGCTGTTCTGTGCTGCATTCACTAAGCACCTCCGCAAAAAAAGTTTCAGAAAATACACTACTTTGAGCTTAGGAAATGCTTTCTAATTTTCCCCATGAGTATACATGTCAGGCTTTTTTTTTTTTTTTTTTAAGTAAATTCTTGTTTTAGTTGTATTGTACTGTGGGAATTTTCTTTTTTTTTTTTTTCTACATGCTTGCATATCCTGTTAAAGCCTGAGTTATTTGACTGTTTCATTATCAGACTAAGTAATATTTAACTGAGCGCTGTACCAAAAAACTGCTTAGTCATAAATGTGAAATCACAATATTGCACTTTTATTATCTGTAATAGTCCAACTTTTTTTTAATTACTATTATATTTTTATGATTTTATGTAATATATACCATTGTTATATTTTTATTTGTTGTATATACATTGTAGAGAATTTTATTTAGTCATTTTGACATTGCAGTGCCATTTTTACTAAAATTAGAAACATGCTTGTGTTTAATATTTTATTGAATTAACGTGACTGTTATTAGATATTTCAAACTGTGTCCTTTTTCAAACCACAATGGGCTGTTTCAGTGTCAATCACAGATGCAATAAAGATGTCTCTCATAAGATGTCTGTGTTGATGAAATAGTATATTACAGCATGTACATTAATGAGCTGAAATACATTTTATTTGCTTTTATATCAGTTTTCCATTTACAGTAGGGGACAAGTACAAGTAAGGGAGATTCTTTCTGATCCAGATAGAACTTTCTCTTCCAGAACAAGTCATTCTATATATTTTATTAAATATTTAAATGGATAGAAATGTCAAAATTGAAATGTGCATCTTAATTTTAAATAGAAGCTTTTTTTTTTGCCGTGTATTTCCATATCCAAAAATTATTCTACTAGACGTTATTTCAGCGGCATACATACATATGCTGAGCATTCAATCACCACACCTTCTCATAGAGTCAGTGGTGGCTTGTATGACACAGTTTGTCTTTACTGATGTAATACACATTACCACCAGCTTTTTGAGATGGTGTGGTGTTTACATACTGGTGCATGGGCCCTCAGAGCATATGTATATATGCCGCTAGAATTGACCTTTCTTTTCCTTTATTGCTATTAACTAGCAATAAAATCCTGTATTTTATAAATACATAAGATAATTCTATTGAGATTTTTTTTTTTACACAAAAAAATGCAAAATATATACTTTTCTGTTTATGCACATACTCCCAGACTGTAAAAGTAACACTATATAACCATTGGCTGGAAAACGATTTGAAGTCACAGATCAGGTTACACATATTCAGTTTATGTTGTACCTATGGAAAGTTGTTTGAATTTGAGAGCCATTTTGCTTTGAACTGCAAAACATCAATGCATATATCAAGCATGCCCAATATTTTTATGTGGGGCACACTGCACTCAGTGCTATGAATTAAAGCACACAGCCTACTCCAGAATTCTTATTGTTGAAAAGATAAGTAATCCCTTTATTACCCATTTCCCAGTTTTGCATAACCAATACAGTTATATTAATATACTTTTTACCTCTGTAATTACGTTGTATCTAAGCCTCTGCAGACTGCCCCCTTATTATGACAGAATTGCATTTTAGTTAATCAGTGCCCACTCTCAAGTAACTCTAGGGAGTGAGCACAATGTTATCTATATGGCAGACATGAACTAGTGCTTTCTAGATGTGAAACACTGTCAAAATGCACTGAGATAAGAGTTGGCCTTCAAGGGCTTAGAAATTAGCATGAATACCAAGAATACCAAGAGAACAAAGCAAATTTGATGATACAAGTAAATTGGAAAGTTGTTTAAAATTGCATGCTCTATCTGAATCATGAAAGTTTAATTTTGACTAGACTGTCCCTATGTTGTTTTAGCCTTCTTAACTTAAAAATGGGCATCCTCATGCCAATGCCTAGTACTGAGCTTGACATATGCTTATTGGTGAATACTTCCTTGCACTAGTATGCCTGTCAGTCAAGATGTACAGTCCTAGCATACTATTGACCTTTATTCTAGACATGTGCGTTTTGTTTCGTTCCAAATCGAAATTCGGGGCTTCGGATCGATTCCAATTTCCGAATTACCGTAGCAATGAAACTAACAAATAAATCCGAATTAGTTTGGATTTATTCGTTACATTCGGATGGCCATGGACTAATCACAATTACACTAGTATTGTACAGTATATTAGGTTATATCACTCTGCTATGGGTTACACCTAATATTACAGTACATAATACTAGTCTAATACACAGCACATCCCACCTAACACATACCGAACTTCCGAATTTACGAATCGAATCCAAACCGAATACATCCGAATTTATTTGAATCTGAATGAATCCGAAATATATGCATTTGAATGTATCCCAATACGAATTGAACCCAAAAACAAAATTTGAAAACATCCGAATCGATCCAAAACTAATTTTTCCGCCGCACACAAGTCTACTTTATTCCCTTTAAACATACCTATGTGTTAAGTGGGAACTAGGAAAACTTGCTAGTCCTGACTTGATTTGTCAATACATTAAGTAAAGCTCAAACAGGTGTGTGCGAGAAATGCCCCCTGGATCATTTTTAAGAAGGAACTTTTAATTACATGCTGTAGTCTTCTTTCATTAATAGTGACATTTCACCTGGAAAAATTGTAGCAGCCCCATTGGCTGAAATGCATGTCTGTCTAAAGAACTGAGATAAGAGGGCAGTCTGCAGAAGCTCAGATACAAGGTAATAATAGAGGTAAAAGTGTATTAATATAACAATGTTCGTTATGCAAAACTGGGGAATGGATAATAAAGGGATAATCTTTATAAATATAAATGTCGCATAAACAATAAAAAAAATGGTGTTGACTGTCCCTTTAATGTGCCTTCAGCATTAATTAGTTGTGGAGCATAAATACAGTACATTTATTGTTGAAGCCATCTTCTTTTGAAAGAGCCAAAGGCATTATCATCTCTGGGGCACAAGATGTGGAGGCAATAATACCTTAAGAGATTTTAAAGAAGAAAATAAGATGCTTTCTGAAAGGTATTTTACTTGTGCTATGCAACTCACCTAGGCCCTGATGTTAAAAGCATTGTGGTAATAGCAATATTTTAAAAAGGGATCCTTCGTACGATCGAGAGTGCATGAATTCAGTGTTTGAAGGCAGTCTCACCAAGAGTTGTTTTACTATAGATCTCTGTGGGTGGCAATGCTTTTCTGATACTTGCAGAATTTTAAAAGCAGCATTACCACCTACATTAAGGGTGAAATGTAAATGATACCTTTACACAGTATTGTATGGAAATACAATTTACACGTGTCAAACTCATCCCCTTTGTTACAATAGAATAGTAAAACTAGGACATCAATAATACTCCCGGGGATTGTGGGTATATTATAAATGGATATACAATTTTTTTCTTTTTATGTATTTTATTGTATAATGCTGTAATGTGTATTTTAAAGGACCAGTAAATATAGTGTATCTGCATAATCAACAAATGCATGATAACAAGGCAATGCAATAGCACTTAGTCTGAACTTCAAATGAGTAGTAGATTTTTTTCTGGCAAATTTCAAAGTTATGTCTATTTCCACTCACACTGCATCATGTGACAGCCGTCAGCCAATCGCAAATGCATATACGCATATTCTGTGAAGTATTGCACAAGCTCAGTAGGAGATGGAACACAGTGAAGACAGTCATCATCAAGTGTAGAAAATATGGTGCAACAGTGACATTACCAAGAATTGGACGTCCCTCTAAAATTGATGAAAAGATGAGAAGAAAACTGGTCTGGTAGGATGCCAAGAGGCCTACAGCAACATTAAATGAGCTGCAGGAATATCTGGCAAGTACTGGCTGTGTGGTACATGTGACAACAATCTCCCGTATTCTTCATATTTCTGGGCTATGGGGTAGAGTGGCAAGACGGAAGCCTTTCCTTCGGAAGAAAAACATCCAAGCCCAGCTAAATTTTGCAAAAACACATCTGAAGTCTTCCAAAAGCATGTGGGAAAAGGTGTTATGGTCTGATAAAACTAAGGTTGAACTTTTTGGCCATAATTCCAAAATATATGTTTGGTCGCAAAAACACTGCACATCACCAAAAGAACACCATACCCACAGTGAAGCATGGTGGTGGCAGCATAATGCGTTGGGGCTGTTTTTCTTCAGCTGGAACTGGGACCTTATTCAAGGTAGAGGGAGGTATGAACAGTTCCATACACCAGTCAATATTGGCACAAAACCTTCAGGGTTCTGCTAGAAAGCTGAACACGAAGAGGAACTTCATCTTTCAGCATGACAACAACCCAAAGCATACATCCAAATCAACAATGGAATGGCTTCACCAGAAGAAGATTAAAGTTTTGGAATGGCCCAGCCAGAGCTCAGACCTGAATCCGAAAATCTTTAGGGTGATCGGCAGAGGGCTGTGCACAGGAGATGCCCTCGCAATCGGACAGATTTGGAGTGTTTTTGCAAAGAAGAGTGGGCAAATCTTGCACCAAAAGAAAGGGATTCTTACTTCTCAACTCACTCGTGTTATTAGGAATAATAGTGAGATACCTATGATGCAGACTCAACTTAAGGAGATGGGTGATAAATTGGTGGAGAGAGGCTATGCCAGGGAGGAAATAATGGCAATCCAGGACAGGCTATTGGACACTACTGCCACTAGGAAGAGTGAGGATGGAGCTAAGACTGGCCCTGGACATTAAATATGGTTACCACATACTCACCTAGATGTGAACATTTGACAAAAGCTGTGAGGAAACACTGGCCGGTGGTAGAGACTGATCCTACGCTCCCATTTGTGAGGACTCCTGCCCCCAGAATAGCATACCGTAGGGCAAACAATCCGAGAGACCTATTGGTCAAGTCCGATCCTGTTAAGCATTACAAGAAGGATACATGGTTGAAGGCAGCGAAAATGGGCTGCTTCCCATGTGGAAGTTGCATTACGTGCAATTGGATGCTTAGGGGCAGTACATTTCAGCACCCGCATAATAATCACAGGTTTGAGATCAGACATCGATTGTCTTGTACAAGCACGTTCGTGATATATATGCTGATATGCCCGTGCTCTAGGGTCTATATTGGCAAGACGGTGACAACCTTTCGGGAGCGTATGGCTAATCATCGTTGTGCCATACGTGAGGCACTCATCAAAGGAGAATCTGAACAGCCCATGGCACGCCATTGTGGCCAGTTTAAACATGCCATTTCAAGTCTGAGATCTATGCTTATAGATCATGTACCTCCTATGCCTAGGGGGGTAATCGAGGAAAATTGCTGCTTCAGCTTGAGAACAAGTGGATTTATCGATTGGATACCCTGTCCCCGAGGGGCCTTAGTACCTCCCTGGACTTTAGCCCTTTCTACTAGGTCGAATGATACAGTATGGAACCCACTCTCCCTGATTATCTCCTAACGGATATTGACCTATATGGTCTTTTTTTGGGTCTCACTATACACATTAAGGCATGAAGTGTAATTTTTTTTTCTTTGTATATATTATTGACATTAGTTTTTGCATATAAGTCTTGACATGGATAAGGTATTATTTAAAGCAACCTAAGTAGTATATATAGATTCAGTGTAGGTTACAATTTCACAGATCACATTATATATTTTTTAATGGATTTTGTGTCGATCGGTTGTTGTATGTGTGCTGCTGCAGATGGGGGTTTAGCTGCAATGCCATAAATATCCTGTGTAGATTGTGTATGGTATTCCAAGTGAATAGGCATCGCCACTTATATCCCAGTCCGTTTGCAGCAGCAAAACTAAACGATCGATATATATCCTTCATCTCACGCAAGTACAACAGCTGGTATAACTGAATGTTTAGCAACAACAAAGAAGACAGTCAAAGGCAGATGAAAACTTTTTTTCAGTTTAATGGTGCAAAACTAGTACAAAAACAAAAATAGAACCCTTGCAGGTGCAACAGAATAGGCCTCTTACGCGTTTCGTGTGTGCAAACACACTTTGTCAGAATGACAACATGGGTACAGGGGTGATGACGTTGCACACAAGGGTGCGTTTTGATGACGTCAGGCGCTCATTTTCGATGGCGGTACACCTGGAGCTGTAAGTGGAGTTAGAGGGGTATATAAGGATTAAATATTAATAAGTTTGTCATTAGTTTTAGGTTATTCGTTGTATGTATTTTTGACATTTGAAAAAGGTGCAGCAATGTACCAAAACGTCATGTCTTTTTAACTTGATTGAATTAATTAATAATTTTTACTAAAAAGACCACTGAGTGCCTGTACTTTTGGATGGACTATATATATATATATATATATATATATATATATATATATATATATATATATGTATATGTATATGTGTGTATGTATATACAGGGAGTGCAGAATTATTAGGCAAATGAGTATTTTGACCACATCATCCTCTCTATGCATGTTGTCTTACTCCAAGCTGTATAGGCTCGAAAGCCTACTACCAATTAAGCATATTAGGTGATGTGCATCTCTGTAATGAGAAGGGGTGTGGTCTAATGACATCAACACCCTATATCAGGTGTGCATAATTATTAGGCAACTTCCTTTCATTTGGCAAAATGGGTCAAAAGAAGGACTTGACAGGCTCAGTAAAGTCAAAAATAGTGAGATATCTTGCAGAGGGATGCAGCACTCTTAAAATTGCAAAGCTTCTGAAGCGTGATCATTGAACAATCAAGCCTTTCATTCAAAATAGTCAACAGGGTCGCAAGAAGCGTGTGGAAAAACCAAGGCGCAAAATAACTGCCCATGAACTGAGAAAAGTCAAGCGTGCAGCTGCCGAGATGCCACTTGCCACCAGTTTGGCCATATTTCAGAGCTGCAACATCACTGGAGTGCCCAAAAGCACAAGGTGTGCAATACTCAGAGACATGGCCAAGGTAAGAAAGGCTGAAAGACGACCACCACTGAACAAGACACACAAGCTGAAACGTCAAGACTGGGCCAAGAAATATCTCAAGACTGATTTTTCTAAGGTTTTATGGACTGATGAAATGAGAGTGAGTCTTGATGGGCCAGATGGATGGGCCCGTGGCTGGATTGGTAAAGGGCAGAGAGCTCCAGTCCGACTCAGACGCCAGCAAGGTGGAGGTGGAGTACTGGTTTGGACTGGTATCATCAAAGATGATGGAGTCAAGCTCAACTCCCAGTCCTACTGCCAGTTTCTGGAAGACACCTTCTTCAAGCAGTGGTACAGGAAGAAGTCTGCATCCTTCAAGAAAAACATGATTTTCATGCAGGACAATGCTCCATCACACGCGTCCAAGTACTCCACAGCATGGCTGGCAAGAAAGGGTATAAAAGAAGAAAATCTAATGACATGGCCTCCTTGTTCACCTGATCTGAACCCCATTGAGAACCTGTGGTCCATCATCAAATGTGAGATTTACAAGGAGGGAAAACAGTACACCTCTCTGAACAGTGTCTGGGAGGCTGTGGTTGCTGCTGCACGCAATGTTGATGGTGAACAGATCAAAACACTGACAGAATCCATGGATGGCAGGCTTTTGAGTGTCCTTGCAAAGAAAGGTGGCTATATTGGTCACTGATTTGTTTTTGTTTTGTTTTTGAATGTCAGAAATGTATATTTGTGAATGTTGAGATGTTATATTGGTTTCACTGGTAAAAATAAATAATTGAAATGGGTATATATTTGTTTTTTGTTAAGTTGCCTAATAATTATGCACAGTAATAGTCACCTGCACACACAGATATCCCCCTAAAATAGCTATAACTAAAAACAAACTAAAAACTACTTCCAAAACTATTCAGCTTTGATATTAATGAGTTTTTTGGGTTCATTGAGAACATGGTTGTTGTTCAATAATAAAATTAATCCTCAAAAATACAACTTGCCTAATAATTCTGCACTCCCTGTATATATATATATATATATATATATATATATATATATATGTATATATGTGTGTGTTACGTGTAAAGTCAGATATCGGGGTAATCCTATTATTACCCGGGTAAAATGGACATTTCCCAAGCGGCTGTGGGTAAAGCCCGATGTAAGATCATACATCTGACTTTTCCCAGGTAGTCCTAGGATTACCCAAACGCTTCTGGATAAAGCCTATGTACACTATTTGTTTTGCCTTGGGGGTTGAAAGGAGGCACCCGCTAATCCTCTGGCATCCACCCCAAGTGAACCTTGGGGAGTGAGGTTTACAAGGGGCGCTTCGCCCCCCTTGAACCCCCCAGGAGGAGGCAAAAAAGATAGTGAAGATGGAGATTTACAGGGCATTGTATATATGTTTGACCAACAACCCCAGCCGATCGTTTCTGCCTTTTGTGGGCCTCGTCAGTGAGGTGCAGTTGTAACCCTCTAAGGACATGTGTGCAAGGAGTCCACGTCAGGTTTCCCCCTATTACCCTAAGAGTAATGGGGGAAACCAGACGTGGACTCCTTGCACACATGCCCTTAGAGAGTTACAACTGCACCTCACTGACGAGGCCCACAGAAGGCCGAAACGATTGTCTGGGGGGGTTGTTTCTCTTGTTCAGAGAAAAATTGCCTGGTATTCCGGCGCTGGACTATCATTGGGCAGGATCAGACTGATATGCTACAGGATATTTTTTCTCTGTGGAAAGGCATTAACGTGTGCTAAAAAAAAATGCACCCTGAGTTACAATTGAAGTGAACAGGCATGTAAGTTATTCTAGCTTTTGTTCTATCTCAGAAGTGCTGTTCTCTCTTTCCTGATATATATATATATATATATATATATATATATATATATATATATATATATATATATATATATATATATATATATACAGGGAGTGCAGAATTATTAAGCAAATGAGTATTTTGACCACATCATCCTCTTTATGCATGTTGTCTTACTCCAAGCTGTATAGGCTCGAAAGCCTACTACCAATTAAGCATATTAGGTGATGTGCATCTCTGTAATGAGAAGGGGTGTGGTCTAATGACATCAACACCCTATATCAGGTGTGCATAATTATTAGGCAACTTCCTTTCCTTTGGCAAAATGGGTCAAAAGAAGGACTTGACAGGCTCAGAAAAGTCAAAAATAGTGAGATATCTTGCAGAGGGATGCAGCACTCTTAAAATTGCAAAGCTTCTGAAGCGTGATCATCGAACAATCAAGCGTTTCATTCAAAATAGTCAACAGGGTCGCAAGAAGCGTGTGGAAAAACCAAGGCGCAAAATAACTGCCCATGAACTGAGAAAAGTCAAGCGTGCAGCTGCCAAGATGCCACTTGCCACCAGTTTGGCCATATTTCAGAGCTGCAACATCACTGGAGTGCCCAAAAGCACAAGGTGTGCAATACTCAGAGACATGGCCAAGGTAAGAAAGGCTGAAAGACGACCACCACTGAACAAGACACACAAGCTGAAACGTCAAGACTGGGCCAAGAAATATCTCAAGACTGATTTTTCTAAGGTTTATGGACTGATGAAATGAGAGTGAGTCTTGATGGGCCAGATGGATGGGCTCGTGGCTGGATTGGTAAAGGGCAGAGAGCTCCAGTCCGACTCAGACGCCAGCAAGGTGGAGGTGGAGTACTGGTTTGGGCAGGTATCATCAAAGATGAGCTTGTGGGGCCTTTTCGGGTTGAGGATGGAGTCAAGCTCAACTCCCAGTCCTACTGCCAGTTTCTGGAAGACACCTTCTTCAAGCAGTGGTACAGGAAGAAGTCTGCATCCTTCAAGAAAAACATGATTTTCATGCAGGACAATGCTCCATCACACGCGTCCAAGTACTCCACAGCGTGGCTGGCAAGAAAGGGCATAAAAGAAGAAAATCTAATGACATGGCCTCCTTGTTCACCTGATCTGAACCCCATTGAGAACCTGTGGTCCATCATCAAATGTGAGATTTACAAGGAGGGAAAACAGTACACCTCTCTGAACAGTGTCTGGGAGGCTGTGGTTGCTGCTGCACGCAATGTTGATGGTGAACAGATCAAAACACTGACAGAATCCATGGATTGCAGGCTTTTGAGTGTCCTTGCAAAGAAAGGTGGCTATATTGGTCACTGATTTGTTTTTGTTTTGTTTTTGAATGTCAGAAATGTATATTTGTGAATGTTGAGATGTTATATTGGTTTCACTGGTAAAAATAAATAATTGAAATGGGTATATATTTGTTTTTTGTTAAGTTGCCTAATAATTATGCACAGTAATAGTCACCTGCACACACAGATATCCCCCTAAAATAGCTAAAACTAAAAACAAACTAAAAACTACTTCCAAAAATATTCAGCTTTGATATTAATTAGTTTTTTGGGTTCATTGAGAACATGGTTGTTGTTCAATAATAAAATTAATCCTCAAAAATACAACTTGCCTAATAATTCTGCACTCCCTGTATATATATATATATATATATATATATATATATATATATAAATTAGCTATGACCATGCACTCACTCGTAATTCTTTATTACCGTGCCTGGGTGCATCCTTGTATCCATTAATATAAAGTCCAGTCATTGAAGGGCATTCTGAGGTCTTGTATTAAAACATTCTTTTATTTCTAATCCATTAGAATTCAGGGTTGACATTTTGGCTTAACCATAAGCCTTTCTCAAGACATCAGTTTTGATGTACTGAGCTGTATGTCACGGCATAACCACCGTTCTCCCGGCATTTCATCATGTCACGCTATGCTTATTCTCTTAAATCTTTTCCCTTTTTTTCATCAGCCACACCTGCATTTTTTGTCTATCCTCAACCCTTGTGCCATTGTCCCCCCATTTGCACCTTCCTGATTCTCTTTTTGTGTTTGTGATTTTGTCTCTTGCTTTTTTACACATTTCTTCCCTTTTTACCATCTTCTCTTGCCATTTGCGTTATCCTTCCTTGCCAGTGGCATCATTTGCTTTTCTCTTTGGACCATTCTTTTTTGATCCAAACTGTGCCAGTATCATGTTATCTTCTATCTTCTTCACTTTCTGACAGTTTAAAAATGATTTTGCCTTTACCTTTTCCTAAAGCAGGTTTTGTATATACGGAGGGGAAAAAAGACTAAACAATGAATGTTAACAGATTAAATCTTGTATGAACTAATGATTATATTGTATCAGTGTTGTTTATGTATACCCTGTGTTAAATAAACAACTAATTTTGCATTATGTATGGCTTACACACTACCCTCTTTATTCTGTATAGCAGGATGAGATAGTCTTGTGGAACGTGAATAATGTAGAATTGTATGCTCACAACCCACACGTTAAATCCACAGCTTTTGTTGACCATTTAATTACACTGTGATGTAATGTTGATTTTAGTATGTTGACTAAATTTGTCTTTTGAGCTATAACTGTTAAAGGAACTTCATGGTGTAAAAATATAATGCTGCTGTTGTTAGAGTATTTTATCTTTAAACAGACTTGCTTGTTGTAGTTTGTATGTCTCTGCAAAGGGTTAAACATATAGTCAAATATATGAGGTCTAGTGCCATGCCAAATGAGTAAATGTGCAGTGATCCAATCAGCAGCAGGTTTACATGGTGCATGTTGCAATTACTGACCTCATCTTCACCTGGAGAGGAATAGGGGCATTACTGACAACAAGAATGTAACTATTTTTTAAACCACTTTGCAATGGTTAAGAACAGTCTTAAGAAGAAAATGTGTCCAAAAATAAGGTGCTCCAATGTGGACTAACACATTTGCTTAAAATATATGACCCATGCCAGTCTGTATATATAAAATAGAGAGTAGTTAGTGAAATTTCACAGTATATTCACCAGTTAATAAGATTTTTTTGGTCTGGGGTAGATGAAAATCTATATCAAAATCTTACATTTTCCATTTACATCTGATATATTATATATAAATAATATAATTTGGCAGAATGTTTTATTATAAAGTTTTTTTATTGTCCATTTCTATTGGACAATAAAACAAATTGCACCTGTATTGTGCCTGTGAAGACGTAATTTGTGTAATACAAGCCACTACTGATTCTCTGAGAAGATGTGGCGTTTAAATACTGGTGCACGGGTCCTCACAGGATATGCGCGTATGCCGTAGAAAAAACATTTAATAACTTTTACTAGAAACATTTTTGCTAATGGAAGTATATTACAAAAATGCTTCTATATCACATTGAAATGAACCCATGCACATTTAATTTTTTACCTTTCTATCCCTATAATGTATTATCTCTGGAGATGTGTATTTTTATAAAGAACTATACTGTATGGAAACTTACTGTATATTCGATCCAAAGGATAAGTTTAATTTATTTTTTTTTCTTATGTTTTTGGTTAAATATGTTTTTCTCTGTGTGTATTTATATATATTTTGTTGGAAAAAGTTTAATTTTGCCCTAAACAGAAAATCAATATGAATAGTAAATATACATCATAATGCAAACTTGAATCCTTTGTAGTAGACACCAAATTACATCAGCCTTTGTCTTACTTTTGTAACAATGTAATACAATATTATGGGTTGCTTGGATTTGTTTCGAAAACGTTGTTGTCACATTGTTACAGCTATAGACCATGTATATGAAAGCAGTAGAATTCTAACCATATGACCTAATTTGTCGTTCTAATATTCTTTGAGGGGTTTCACAGTATGGACGATACTTCTTAGGTAATCCCACCACAGCGAAGAGTTGTATCATTGTCCTCTAAGGGCCTGATATTCATATGCTCTCTTTCATGATTTGGATAGAAGTTTCAATTTTAAACAACTTTCCAATTTAATTCAATTATCACATTTGCTTCATTCGCTTGTTATCCTTTGCTGAAGGAACAGCATTGCATTATTGGCAGCTAGCTGAACACATCTAGTTAGCCAATCACAAAGACAAATGTATGCAGGCACCAATCGGCAGCTAGCTCCCACTAGGGTAGGATATGTGCAGGGTTAGCCTTGATAAGTCAGCATGGTGCTTTTCATGTCCTGAGAAGTAGAAATGGCTCAATTGTGAGAGCTAAATTACAGGAAAAGAGAGGGGTAAATTATGAAACCATATTGCAAAGTTGTTTTATTACAGATAACTAAACATCTTATTTAGAAATCTCAAGGTGTTTACTGTCCCTATAACAATAGTGGGGGAGCGACTATTATAGAGCCGGCCCAGATTTTAAGTTTTATGTATACAATTTTTTTTTCTTCATTAATATCATTTAAACCACTTTCTAATTTAATTCTCTAATCAATTGTCTTTGTTTTCTTGGTATCTTTTGTTGAAAAGCAGGGACATATTCTTAGGAGCCAGACCGCTTCTTGGGCACTATATGGCAGCAGTTTTGCAAGACTTATTCATTTGCAAGAGCACTATATGGCAGCACCATTTCCTGCCTTATAGGGCATCAGATGCCTACCTAGGTATCTCTTCAACACAGAATATAATGGGAATGAAGCAAATTTTGATAATAGAAGTAAATTTGAAACTTTTTTTAAAAATGTTTGTTCTGTCTGAATTACAAAAGAACAATTTTGGGTTTCATATCCCTTTAAATTTGTCCAGAGTAGATGTTCTATATCAGAACTTTAATATTTATCTATTAAAGGATTTGGGAGGGGGTAATAGTAATAAGTAATAAGAGTATCTCAAGGATTAATTTTGCACTTTTAGATAAGATAATGGACATTTATCTGAAAGATCTATAGTGGCTAATTTGAAATATAAGACATTAATTTATTTAAATTAGGGATCTTTTGTATGGGTTTACCCTTTTGTTAGATAAATTCACAATATCATTGCCAACCTCATGCTATTGTTTTAAAGCAACCCCAATTTTATGTAGAACTTGTAATAAAAAATGTGTTTAGTTTTTAAAAGGGACACAGATACACTTTTTTATTTAATGATTCAGATAGAGCATGCAATTTTCAGCAACTTTCTAATTTACTCCTATTTTCAATTTTTCGTCATTCTTTTACTATCTTTATTTGAAAAGCAGGAATGTAAAGCTTAGGAGCCGTTCCATTTTAGGTTCAGCACCCTGGATAGCGCTTGCTGATAGGTGGCAAGGCGGCCCATTTTAGGTTAAGCATCCTGGATAGTGCTTGCCAATAAGTGGCTAAATGTAGCCACCAATAGTGGCAAAATAAAGGTAAAAGAGGCATTTGTTAATACTCCAACAGTTAAAATGTATTGTTGTTAACATACTGAAGTGGATAACATTTTACATCACAATGTCCCTTTAACTGATTATTAGAAACTCCAGACATATGCCTCTTTTTACTCCCTTAGGATGTCTATGGATGTTACTTATTCAGTGATCGCAGTAAGAATGACATGATGGTTTGTTTTGCTTAACTCTCCTTTCATATCCTGTAAGAGTGGAAAAGGATTTGAAATAAAGAAGTGACAATACTGTTTATAAGGAAACATTTTCTTGATAATAGATCACCCTGCTTGTCATAACACCTAATGAAAGTGAAGCTAGCCTGAGCATCTGACACACATTGTTTCATTTTTATAGTCTCTTAAAAGGAAGATTTAAAACCACAAGTTGAAAAACTTTATTCACCCAGTCGCAGGTGTTTGGAGCCTCTGTCAATACACCATTTATTTTAAAAGCCTATGTTTGTTCTATCAATTCTTTGAAGACACATGGATGTCTTTTTGAGGCTAAAAGTGGCTGCTAAACATCAGACAGATCTAAATTCCTCACTTGTTTACTTTTTACTGATGCATTTTAGCTACAGTAGCTTTTTTTTTTTATCTAACAACGTAAATAAGAGAGTAGAAACCTAAAATACAGGTAACTAAAAGTCTAGGTAAAAGAGAGCACAGCTGTATATACTGAGTAAAAGACTAGGGCGAATTCTTGAAATACAAATAAATTTAATAAAGTTACATTAAATAAGTGCATACATCCAAACATACAATCACATACATACAGGGATATAGAAGATGCATAAAAATGTCAGATGGGCCGTGCAGGGGACTGGTGCACCAGTATACAAAAATAGGCAAATGTTCGTCACTTTGCATGTATAGGTGATATATAATTGTAATCTGCAGTATAGTGCATGTCCTTAAAGATGCACAGACCAAGTGGATACAGTCTTACCCCTTCGTGTCTAAATGTACATAGTAGCGTGAGGTCATCAGGAGTCAAGGGGAGCTTACCCTCGCCGCGTCTTTTTCACAGGCATGTGTAAAGTGCAAAGTGCAAATAGATAACAGTTCATTGGAGTACCTGTCTTTTTCACGCGGTTGCTCTACCCTGAATTGTAGCTCCTGAGACACAGAAATATCCAGATGAGACAAGGGGTAGACCACAGTCAGGCAGAGGGTCCTCTGACAAAGTGCTGCAAACCGACGAGTCAATACAGCAGCATGGAGCTTCTTCCGGGTGCTGTATTGAAAGGAGTGAAACGAGCTTTAAGACTCGTCGGTTTGCAGCACTTTGTCAGAGGACCCTCTGCCTGACTGTGGTCTACCCCTTGTCTCATCTGGATATTTCTGTGTCTCAGGAGCTACAATTCAGGGTAGAGCAACCGCATGAAAAAGACAGGTAC
This sequence comes from Bombina bombina, assembly GCF_027579735.1. Classification (NCBI taxonomy): domain Eukaryota; kingdom Metazoa; phylum Chordata; class Amphibia; order Anura; family Bombinatoridae; genus Bombina; species Bombina bombina. The sequence continues at coordinate 1,108,008,129 of NC_069501.1, read as the reverse complement.
TCCAATGAACTGTTATCTATTTGCACTTTGCACTTTACACATGCCTGTGAAAAAGACGCGGCGAGGGTAAGCTCCCCTTGACTCCTGATGACCTCACGCTACTATGTACATTTAGACACGAAGGGGTAAGACTGTATCCACTTGGTCTGTGCATCTTTAAGGACATGCACTATACTGCGGATTACAATTATATATCACCTATACATGCAAAGTGACGAACATTTGCCTATTTTTGTATACTGGTGCACCAGTCCCCTGCACGGCCAATCTGACATTTTTATGCATCTTCTATATCCCTGTATGTATGTGATTGTATGTTTGGATGTATGCACTTATTTAATGTAACTTTATTAAATTTATTTGTATTTCAAGAATTCGCCCTAGTCTTTTACTCAGTATATACAGCTGTGCTCTCTTTTACCTAGACTTTTAGTTACCTGTATTTTAGGTTTCTACTCTCTTATTTACGTTGTTAGATATTCACTTTTCTAGGATGCACCTGTATCTTTTATTGACTAATTAAGAGTGCTACTCACCCTGTTTTTCTTGTGTCTTAGCTTTTTTTTTTTACTTACTTTTTTTTTAACTGTACAATTTTTTTAACCATCTCTTTCAGGGGGTTAAAATGATAATAAATCCTAGCGTTTTTGATACGCTAGGATTTACCAGTGCAACATATAAAGGGGACTTTCAGTCATGAAGTATAAAATACTTCATGCTGAAAGTTCTTTTATGTGTCTGCAGTGTTCGCCGCACTGAGTGCCTCAGGCAGCCCACGGCAGAACGCGGCAGAACACTGAGGTGATCTTAGCCAATAACGCTATGATTTTAAACGCTATGATTTAGCATCACGTTAAAAGTGGAAGATTGGCACCTGTTTCAACCAAGTATATTCATTTGTATGTTTATATTATATCAGATGCAATTTTCCCATAATAAAGTAATGTTCTTCTATTTTTAATAGGGTTGTTTGTAAAATATTGCATGTGCATTGAACCTCAGTGTTCTATGGGCCATTTCATGTTAACAGGACATAAAACCCAAATGTTTTCTTTCATGATTCAGATAGAACATACATTTTCAAATTTACTTCAATTGACACATTTTCTTTGTTTTCTTGTTATTCTTTGTTGAAAATCTGGAAGTGCTATACATTAGCAAAAGCACTAGATGGCAGCACCATTTTCTGTTGTGTAGTGCTCCAGACATGTGCACGCTGCCTATCTAGATATCTCGTTAACAAAGAATAACATGAGAATGAAGCAAATTTGACAACTAAAGTAAATTGGAAACTTTTAAAATTTAAAATTGCATTCTCTATCTGAATCATGAGGAAAAAAATGGCTTTCATGTCCATTTAAAGACATTTTGTACTTTTACTGCACTTGCAGCTCACCTGATTATGCAGCAGTAGTGTTTTCTCAGCAGTGCTGAATAGCTTGTCTTTGCCTCCATTGAGAAATGGGAATATGTGTACCTGAGACCTTCTACTTTGTTAGTTGGTGCTTTTTTTTCCTCCTTGTTTAAATTGATATTCATGTGCTGCATGAACCAACCAATCAAGTCAATATTATGTTGCTCAAGAATGGGACAGTAATGCCAACATTATATTTTCATGATTCAGACAGAGTATGCAAATGTTAAAGTTACATTAAACGCTTTGAGATAGTAATATAAAATGATAAATTGTATACATAAAAAATCTCTGCAATATATCCATTCATTATTTATTTTGTCGCCTTTTCCTTTAATTCCATTCTGAAATTGTGAGCTTTTCAGTTCCTGTTAGAAATGGAAGTGCAGAACACTGTTGTATTCCACACAGCCATTAGCTGCACACTCTAGTGACCTATTTATAACTGTCCCTAATTGGCCACAGCAGAGAAGGTAACCTACGTTACAAAATGGCAGCTCCAATTGTTTTATAGACACTAAAACTTGGTATCCTCTGTTGAAAAGCATTACTAGGTAGGCTTAGGAGCAGCAATGCGCTACTGGGAGCTGGCTGCTGATTGGTGGCTACACATATATGCCTCTTGTCATTGGCTCACACAATGTATTCAGCTAGCTCTTTGTAGTGCATTGCAACTCTTTCAACAAAGGTTACCAAGAGAATGAAGAAAATGTATTATTGAAGTAAATTTGTTTAAAATGATATGCTCAGTCTGAATCATGAAAGAAAATAAGTAAATAAATGTGTGTACGTATGTATGTGTGTGTGTATGTATGTGATATGTGTTGTGTGTGTATGCATGTGATATGTGTTGTGTGTGTGTATGTATGTGATATGTGTGTATGTATGTGATATGTGTTGTGTGTGTGTGTGTGTATGTATGTGATATGTGTTGTGTGTGTGTGTGTATGTATGTGATATGTGTTGTGTGTGTGTGTGTATGTATGTGATATGTGTTGTGTGTGTATGTGATATGTGTTGTGTGTGTGTGTGTGTATGTATGTGATATGTGTTGTGTGTGTGTGTATGTGATATGTGTTGTGTGTGTGTGTGTGTATGTGATATGTGTTGTGTGTGTGTGTGTGTGTGTATGTGATATGTGTTGTGTGTATGTATGTGATATGTGTTGTGTGTGTGTATGTGATATGTGTTGTGTGTGTGTGTGTATGTATGTGATATGTGTTGTGTGTGTGTGTATGTGATATGTGTTGTGTGTGTGTGTGTGTATGTATGTGATATGTGTTGTGTGTGTGTGTGTATGTGATATGTGTTGTGTGTATGTATGTGATATGTGTTGTGTGTGTGTGTGTGTATGTATGTGATATGTGTTGTGTGTGTGTGTATGTATGTGATATGTGTGTGTGTGTGTGTGTATGTATGTGATATGTGTTGTGTGTGTGTGTGTGTATGTATGTGATATGTGTTGTGTGTGTGTGTATGTGATATGTGTTGTGTGTGTGTGTGTATGTATGTGATATGTGTTGTGTGTGTGTGTGTATGTATGTGATGTGTTGTGTGTGTGTGTATGTGATATGTGTTGTGTGTGTGTGTGTATGTATGTGATATGTGTTGTGTGTGTGTGTGTGTATGTATGTGATATGTGTGTGTGTGTGTGTGTGTGTATGTGATATGTGTTGTGTGTGTGTATATATATATATATTGTTTTTTTTTATTTAAATATTGAAGATATAAGTGCAACATTTTTTTATTTGTTTTTATATTCCTGTGCTGAATAAACCAGCCAAATCCATAGTCTGCTACTCATTAGTTATATTTTATAGTAAATAAATACTAAATATAATAATGTATTCAAAGTAAAAATGACCTTGAGAATAGTATGAATGTATATACACACACATATATCATTTTATTATATTATTTGAATATTGAGCATATAAGTGTAAACAGCAGATTCATTATGTTCCACTATTGATAGCTTTTCTAAACTATACAGATGTTTGCTTTCTTAATCTGACTTTTCACCAGTGCTGAAGGATTCATTTCTCTAAATCACCACTTGTGAACTGATGAAGAGGAACCACGCAGTATGTTACACAAAGCCTGTCTGGCTTCTCAACCCACCATTGTTTTTGTTTTTCTGTTGACGTTTGTAAAGGAAGCTATCATAGACTGCCGAATACATGAGGGGCAAAGGGTTGTTAATCTATGTCTCTAAGCAATATTTAAATATAGACTTCAGTCACTGAGAGTAGTTTAGACTAGGGGGTCAATTTATCAAAGTGCGAGCGGATATGATACAATGTAGCGTATCATGTCCGCCGCACATCGATAAATGCCGACATTTTATCATTACACAAGCGGTTCTTGTGAACTGCTGGTGCAATGCCGCCCTCTGCAGATTCGCGGCCAAGCAGGGGGTGTCACTCAGCCTGATCGTATAGGATCGGTCGGATTGATGTCCGCGCCTCAGAGCAGGCGGACCAGTTATGGAACAGCGGTCTTTAGACCGCTGCTTCATAACTTCTGTTTCCGGCGAACCTGAAGGCTTGTGCGGAAACAGAGCATCAAGCTCCATTCGGAGCTTGATAATTCGGCCCCTGGGGCATAACCCGATACATTTTTTATCTATGGTTTAGATAGTTTACAATTTAAAAAGAAAATGTTCTAGTTTAGTCAGATTATCGCATTTACCCATTTCTCTTGGTGTTCTTTGTTGTCTTATATTGTTTGTCATTATATGGCAGCAGTGTACATATCGTACTCAAGCACGTGCACACTGAGTGCTTCAACAAAGAGAGACATACAATTGATAATAGAGGTAAATTTGAAAGTTTTTTTTTATTATTATTATTTTCATGAAAGTTCAATTTTGACTTAAAGGGACATGAAGCCCAAAAAACTTCTATCATGATTCAGATAGAGCAAACAACTTAAACAACTTTCCAATTTACTTCTATTATTTCATTTGCTGGGAGCTAGCTGCTAATTGGTGGCTCCACATATATGCCTTTTATCATTGGCTTATGATCTATCTCAATATCTCATATATATATATATATATATATATATATATATACATACAGTATATAGGTGTGTGTGTGTGTTTTTTATATATATATATATATATATATATACTGTATGTGTGTGTGTGTGTGTTTTATTTATTTATATATATATATATATATATATATATATATATATATATATATATATATATATATATACTGTGTGTGTGTGTGTTTTATTGTTTTATTTATTTATATATATATATATATATATATATATATATATATATATATATATATATATGTGTGTGTGTGTGTGTATGTATGTGTGTGTGTGTATATATATATATATATATATATATGTGTGTGTGTGTGTGTGTTTAACACCTTTTTCCAGACCAATACAGAAAAGACCTTTTCAGCACATCTCCTTATACTTAAAGGGACATAATAGTAAAACTTTAACTTTTATGATTTAGACACAGCATTCAGTTTTTAGCGGGTTTTCAAATTACTTCAGCTATACAATTTACTTTGTTCTCTTGGCATCCTTTGTTGAAACGTATACTTAGATACAAACGACAATGCACATTTGGTAGCTGGTAGTATATATGTCTCTTGTTAGTGTCTCACCAGATGCATTCAACTAGGTCCCAGTAGTGCTTTGCTGCTCTGTAGCTGACTTTAACTACAGGGGTTAAACACAGTAATATGCAAGCAATAGAGCAGTAATACAATGCTCAAAATCAACAAAGCATCTTCTTGTACTTTTATGTCCCTTTAAAGGCGCATTCTAATGCAAATATGCCATGTTGTAATTAATTAGAGTCTGTCATTTTTGCATTATTACCCCTAGATAACTATTTTCAGGACTTGGCCATTATTTATATAATGCAACCTTCATATGTTCTATGACTTTACAGAATAGTGTTGTCATCAAATGTTGGGAACACTAGTATCATATACTTGTCATTAACCATTATATTAAATAACAGCTGTTCCGATTATGCACATTGGCATACTGACAATATTACACTGACATTCATGTTCTATTTAAAAAGAAACTCTCCCTTCTTCTTCTGTATTCTGCTGTGAATGTTTTACACATTAAAATAACACTGTACAAGGCCTTAAATGGAGAAATATATAATGTATGAATCGTGAAAGAAAAAATGTGGGTTTCATGTCCCTTTAAAGTGATGGCAAATGCTAGGATTTACCAGTGCTAGAAATAAAGTGGATGTTTAGTCATTAAGTTAGAAAAAAAGTATGCGAAAATTACCTTTATTGTAAACTGAGCGCCTCCGGCCACCCAAAGTAATACTTTTTTTTTCCCAATGAGGTGACGTTTCCACCCCTTAGCCAATAGCTGCGCTAGCCATACGGCACAGTGCTAAATTTAGGAGAAAAGTTGCAGCAAAATAAAGGTACTTTCTGCATATTTTTTTTTTTAACTTTATGTATAGCACTGGTAAATCCTAGCATTTTTTAAATGCTAGGATTTTCCATCACTATGTGTAAGTAATTTCAGGTAAAGGATGATTCAGTAAATCCCAGCTTCAAAGGGTTTAAAGTCTATCTATGCAGACTTATTTAGAGTAGGAGCTTTCGCTAACTACTGTCTGCAGTATCTTTTCATAGCTCATAGGTTCTAGTCTCAAGAAGGTTTCATCCTTCTGGGCATCATTTAATGTACAAAAACTCTGAAAAAAAATTAAAGGGACATGAAACCCAAAACAATACTTTCTTGGGTCAGACAGAGCATACACTTCTATTATCAAAGTTGCTTCATTCTCTTGGTATCCTGTGTTGAAGGAGCAGCAATGCACTACTAGGTGCTAGATGAACACATCATGTGAGTCAATGACAAGAGGCATATATGTGTAGCCACCAATCAGCAACTAGCTCCCAGTAGTGCAGGGCTGCTCCTGACTCTACCTAGTTATGCTTTTTTTTTATAAAGGATAGCAAAAGAATGAAACTAAATAGATAATACAAGTAAATTGGAAAGCTGTTGAAAATTGCATGCTGTATCTGAATCATGAACGTTTAGTTTTGACTTTACTGGCACTTTAATGCGGTATATTTTGATTTTTGAAGCCAATTGACAAGAATATTAAAACTAAACCTTTACAATTTTGATAGTGCGTGCAACTTTAAGAAATATTTCAATTTTACTTCTATTATCAAATTTATTTTGTTCTATAGGTATCCCTTGTTTAAAAGCATACCTAGGTAGGCTCTGTAGCAGCAATGCACTAATGGGAGCTTCGTGTCATTGGCTTACCAAATATATTTAGCTAGGTCCCAGTAGTTCATTGTCTCTCTGGAGCTGACTTTAGAGCATTTTATTAATGAAGTGTTATTTACTATTGACACATTAGATAATTTTCTCTTTAACACTTTTATTTCCCTTTAAAGGGACAGTATACACTAATTTTCATATAACTGCATGTAATAGACACTACTATAAAGAATAGGATGCACAGATACTAATATAACAATCCAGTATAAAACTGTTTAAAAACTTACTTAGAAGCTCTCAGTTTAGCTCTGTTGAAAAGGTAGTTGGAAAGCCCACAGCAAGTGGGAAATAAGACACTCCCCCCTCCCCCTTCTTTTGCATATGAAAGACCCTTTACACAAACTGAAGTAGGTATCTGACGGTATTCTCATAAAACGTTGGGGCTTGGTTAGGAGTCTGAAAATCGGAGCAATGTTATTTAAAAATAAGCAAAACTATACATTTAAAAATAATGTTCCTTTAAGGCCTGATTGCTCACTGGCTGAAAAGCAGATTCCCCCTTGCATTATTGGTGGACAAGTAACATGCTTCACAAGTAGGTTGCCACCTCGGCCATGTTTTCCTGGACACTTATGAGTTACACATGCTGCAGGGTAGGCAGAGCGGAACATGTATTATGCCTCTGGAGATCACATGACTAGTGCTGGTGAACAGCATAATACATGTTCTCCCCTGCCTACCCTGCAGTATGCATAACTCATAAGTGTGCAGGAACACATGGCTGAGGTGGCAACCCACACACAAGTAAAAAATCAAAGGATGTTTTTGCACAGAAATATCTGTCTTAAACAAATACTGTTAAGTTTAGTAAATAAGCGGCACTAGTTTAATTAAAGGGGCATGAAACACAATTTTTTTATTTCATGATTCAGAGAAAGCATACAACTTTTAACAACTTTCCAATGTATTTCTATCATCTAATTTGTTTTGTGCTCTTGGTATCCTTTGTGGAAAAAAGCATATCTAGATAGCCTCAGGAGCTGCTGATTGGTGGTTGCACATGTATGCATCATGTGATTGGCTCACCCATGTGCATTGCAGTTTCTTCAACAAATCATACTAAAAGAAGGAAGCAAAATAGATTATAGAATTAATTTGGAAAATTGTTTAAAATCCTATTCTCTATTTAAATCATGAAAGATACATTTTGGGTTTAATGTCCCTTTAATACAGAACAGCTTTGTAACTCTAATAAATAATTTATATTTATACCTTACACCTTCGGTTAGGTGGGTAGATCTATGGCACAGGTATGAACTATGTGTTTTAACCCATTACGTTCATGAGTTACCTCATATATGTAATTGTGTATTGTACTCTCCAGTTCATCAGTGCAGCAATACATTAGTAAGGAGAACGTTTACTGTTGGAGAAGTCCACCCATTAAAGGGCCAGTAAACTTACAAAATAATGTTATATAATTCTGCACTATGTGCAGAATTATATAACATCTTAGCGACAGCTTTCTAAATCAAAAGCATTGCGAGATTTTTGATTCCAAAGTTGGACTTACCTGGTCTCCATTCCAGACTCTACTAAGCGTTTCTTGCTCCCGCTCTGGGCTACATTCAGATCAATGGGGCAATTTTGAAAAACAAGACCCGCTTAGTAGAGCCTTGATCGGAGACCAGGTAAGTACAACTTTGGAATAAAAAATCTCGCAATACTTTTGATTTAGAAAGCTGCCCCTAAGATGTTACAAAAATGTTGCACTATGTGCACAATTATATGTCATTATTTTGTACGTTTACAGGCCCTTTACATGTGCAGATAGAGAATCTTAAAGTGAATCAGCAATCTGAAACCACCCACTAAAGGTGTGGTTACTAAAGATAGGCCGTAACAAAGATGGAGTATTAGAATATGGATTGCTTAAACAGGAAACCTTAGTTTAAAGGGACAGTCTATTTAAAAATGTTATTGTTTAAAAAGATAGTTAATCCATATTTTACTCATAAGCCAGTTTTGCATAACCAACACTGTTTTATATTAATATAATTGTTACCTCTATGATTACCTGTATCTAAGCCCCTGTAGACTGCCTCTAACGTGCATTTTAGCCAATAAGTCCTGGTTCTTGTATAACTGGTAGTGTGCACAATGTTATCTATATGGCACACCTGAACTAGCACTGTCTGGGTGTTGTGCAAGATTTAAAAAGCAGGGGATTAAAAGCAGACCGCTGCTCCATAACCCTTGCTGCTTGTTTTGATGAGGCGGACAGGAATCGCCGGAATTCAACCCGATCTAATACGATCGGGTTAATTGACACCTCCCTGCTGTTGCTGGTGCAATGCTGAATACGGAGAGCGTATTGCTCTACGCATTCAGCGAGGTCTTGCAGACCTGATCCACACTGTCGGATCAGGTCTGCAAGACCTTTCATAATTCGGCCTCTATATCTCCAGCTGTGGTTTGTAATAGTTGTCATGATAAACTTTTACATGCAGAGAATGTGTCCATCAGTAATAATACATTGCCTGTTGCTGTTCCTTCAACATCTAATGTACAATATATACCTGTGAATTTAAAAGAATGTATTGTTGATTCTATTCAGAAGGCTTTGTCTGCCATCCCGCCTTCTAATAAACATAAAGGTCTTTTAAAACTTCTCATAAAGTTGATGAAATTTCAAATAACCAACAACATACTGAATTATCCTCCTCTGATGAGGATCTATGTGATTCAAAAGATCCTTCCTCAGACATTGACACTGACAAATCTACTTATTTATTTAAAATGGAGCATATTCGTTCTTTGTTAAAGAAATGTTGATTTTATTGGATATTGAGGAAACTAGTCCTCTTGATATTAAAACTAGTAAACGTTTAAATTCTGTTTATAAACCTCCTGTGGTTACTCCAGAGGTGTTTTCCAGTTCCTGATGCTATTTTTGATATGATTTCTAAGGAATGGAATAGGCCTGGTACTTCTTGTATTCCTTCTTTAAAGGTTTTAAAATTGTATCCTTTGCCAGCAGTTACATTGGAATTTTGGGAAAAGATCCCCAAAGTTGATGGGGCTATCTCTACTCTTGCTTGGCGTACTACTATTCCTAGATCCTTTCGATAGGAAACTTGAATCTTATCTAAAGAAAGCCTATTTATATTCAGATGTTGCAGCTGCATCAACTTTTTGGTTGGAAAATGTAGCGCAACAAGAATTGGATTATGATTTGTCTAGCATTGTTTGCTTGCTTCAACATGCTAATCATTTTGTTTGTGATGCCATTGTTTTCATCAAAATTGATGTTAAATCTATGTATTTAGCTATTTTAGCTAGAAGAGCTTTGTTGCTTAAATCTTGGAATACTGACATGACTTCTAAGTCCAGATTGCTATCTCTTTCTTTCCAATGTAATAAGTTATTTGGTTCTGAGTTGGATTTAATTATTTCAACTGTCACTGGGGGGAAGGGAGTTTTTTGCCTTAGGATAAGACTTAAGGGTAAATCTAAAGCTTCTAACCGTTTTAGTTGCTTTCGACTAAATAAGGAACAGAAACCTATTCCTTCACCCAAGGAATCTATTTCCAATTGGAAACTTTTCTTCAAATTGGAATAAATCCAAGCCTTTTAAGGAACCAAAGCCAGCCCCTAAGTCCGCATGTAGGTGCGGCCCTCATTCCAGCTCAGCTGGTAGGGGGCAGATTAAGATTTCTCAGGGGCATCGAATAGGATTCAGAGTAAGACCTCCTGTGAGAAGATATTTTCTCTCACGCATCCCAGCAAATCCAGTAAAGGCTCAAGCTTTCCTGAAGTGTGTTTCAGACCTGGAGTTTCAGGGGTAATTATGCCAGTTCCGTTTTAGGAACAGGGTTTGGGGTTTTATTTAATTCTATTCATTGTCCCAAAGAAAGAAAATTCATTCAGGCCAGTTCTGGATCTGAAATTTTTTTGAATCGTTATGTAAGAGTACCAACTTTCAAAATGGTGACTATAAGGACTATTCTGCCTTTTGTTCAGTAAGGGCATTATATGTCCACCATAGACTTACAGGGTGCATATCTTCATATTCCGATTCATCCAGATCATTATCAGTTTCTGAGATTCTCTTTTATAGACAAGCTTTACCAATTTGTCGCTCTTCCTTTTGACCTAGCGACAGCTCTAAGAATCTTTTCAATGGTTCTCGGTGCCCTACTCTCTGTAAACAGAGAGCGGAGTATTGCAGTGTTTCCTTATTTGGACGATATCTTGGTACTAGCTCAGTCTTTATATTCTGCAGAATCTTTCACAAATCAACTAGTGTTGTTTCTTTGAAAACATGGCTGGAGCATGAATTTACTAAAAGGTTCTTTGATTCCTCAGGCAAGGGTCACCTTTTTAGGTTTCCAGATAGATTCAGTGTCCATGACTCTGTCTCTAACAGACAAGAGGCGTTTAAAAATTGGTTTCAGCCTGTCAGAACCTTCAGTCTCAGTCATTCCCTTCAGTAGCTATGTGCTGGAAGTTTTAGGTCTCATGTCGGCAGCATCGGACACGATTCCCTTTTGCTCATTTTCAGATGAGACCTCTTCAGCTTTGTATGCTGAACCAATGGTGCAGGTTTTTTTTCAAGGATATCCCAATAAATATCCTTAGATCCCAATGTTCGCCAATCTCTGACTTGGTGGTTAGATCACCATCGTATAGTGGGGCCTCTTTTGTTCGTCCAACCTGGACTGTGATCACAACAGATGTGAGTCTTTCAGGTTGGGGAGCTGTTTGGGGATCTCTGACAGTGCAAGGGGTTTGGAAATCTCAAGAGGCGAGATTACCAATCAATATTTTGGAACTTCGTGCGATTTTCAGGGCTCTTCAGATTTGGCCTCTGTTGAAGAGAGAACCATTCATTTGTTTTCAGACAGACAATATCACAACTGTGGCATATTTCAATCATCAGGATGGGACTCACAGTCCTTAAGCTATGAAAGAAGTATCCCGGATACTTGCTTGGGTGGAATCCAGCTCCTGTCTAATTTCTGTGGTTCATATCTCAGGTATAGACAATTTGGAAGCGGATTATTTAAGCCGTCAGACTTTATATCCGGGGGAGTAGTCCCTCCATCCAGATGTGTTTTCTCATATTGTTCAGATGTGGGGTCTTTCAGAAATAGATCTGATGGCTTCTCATCTAAACAAGAACTTCCCAGGTACCTGTCCAGGTCCAGGTATCCTCAGGCGGAAGCAGTGGATGCGTTGACACTTCCTTGGTGTTATCAACCTGCTTATATTTTCCCGCCTTTAGTTTTTCTTCCAAGAGTGATCTCCAAAATCATCATGGAGCAATCATTTGTGCTGCTGGTGGCTCCAGCATGGCCTCACAGGTTTTGGTATGCAGATCTTGTTTGGATGTCCAGTTGCCAACCTTGGCCACTTCCATTAAGGTCGGACCTTATGTCTCAAGGTCCGTTTTTTCCATCAGCATCTCAAATCATTAAATTTGAAGGTATGGAAGTTGAACGCTTAGTGCTTAGTCATAGAGGTTTCTCTGACTAATACTATGTTACAAACTCGTTAATCTGTTTCTAGAAAGATTTATTATCGCGTTTGGAAGATATATTTCATGGTGTTCTTCTCATAAATTCTCTTGGCATTCTTTTAGAATTCCTAGAATTTTACAGTTTCTTCAGGATGGTTTGGATAAAGGTTTGTCTGCAAGTTTCTTGAAGGGACAAATATTTGCTCTTTCTGTTTTATTTCACAGAAAGATTGCTAAGCTTCCTGATATTCACTGTTTTGTTCAGGCTTTGGTTCGTATCAAGCCTGTCATTAAATCAATCTCTTCTCCTTGGAGTCTTAATTTGGTTTTGAAGGCTTTACAGACTCCTCCATTTGAGCCTATGCATTCTTTGGACATTTAAATACTTTCTTGGAAAGAGTTGTTTCTTTTGGCCATCTTTTCTGCTAGATGAGTTTCTGAATTATTTGCTCTCTCTTGTGAATCTCCTTTTCTGATTTTTCATCAGGATATGGCAGTTTTGTGGACTTCATTTAAATTCTTACCTAAGGTTGTGAATTCTAACAACATTAATAGAGAAATTGTTGTCCCTTCCTTGTGTCCTAATCCTAAGAATTCTTTGGAGAGATCCTTACATTCTTTGGATGTGGTGAAAGCTCTGAAATATTATGTTGAAACTATTAAAGATTTCAGGAAGACTTCTAGTCTACAGGGAGTGCAGAATTATTAGGCAAGTTGTATTTTTGAGGATTCATTTTATTATTGAACAACAACCATGTTCTCAATGAACCCAAAAAACTCATTAATATCAAAGCTGAATAGTTTTGGAAGTAGTTTTTAGTTTGTTTTTAGTTATAGCTATTTTAGGGGGATATCTGTGTGTGCAGGTGACTATTACTGTGCATAATTATTAGGCAACTTAACAAAAAACAAATATATATACCCATTTCAATTATTTATTTTTACCAGTGAAACCAATATAACATCTCAACATTCACAAATATACATTTCTGACATTCAAAAACAAAACAAAAACAAATCAGTGACCAATATAGCCACCTTTCTTTGCAAGGACACTCAAAAGCCTGCCATCCATGGATTCTGTCAGTGTTTTGATCTGTTCACCATCAACATTGCGTGCAGCAGCAACCACAGCCTCCCAGACACTGTTCAGAGAGGTGTACTGTTTTCCCTCCTTGTAAATCTCACATTTGATGATGGACCACAGGTTCTCAATGGGGTTCAGATCAGGTGAACAAGGAGGCCATGTCATTAGATTTTCTTCTTTTATACCCTTTCTTGCCAGCCACGCTGTGGAGTACTTGGACGTGTGTGATGGAGCATTGTCCTGCATGAAAATCATGTTTTTCTTGAAGGATGCAGACTTCTTCCTGTACCACTGCTTGAAGAAGGTGTCTTCCAGAAACTGGCAGTAGGACTGGGAGTTGAGCTTGACTCCATCCTCAACCCGAAAAGGCCCCACAAGCTCATCTTTGATGATACCAGCCCAAACCAGTACTCCACCTCCACCTTGCTGGCGTCTGAGTCGGACTGGAGCTCTCTGCCCTTTACCAATCCAGCCACGGGCCCATCCATCTGGCCCATCAAGACTCACTCTCATTTCATCAGTCCATAAAACCTTAGAAAAATCAGTCTTGAGATATTTCTTGGCCCAGTCTTGACGTTTCAGCTTGTGTGTCTTGTTCAGTGGTGGTCGTCTTTCAGCCTTTCTTACCTTGGCCATGTCTCTGAGTATTGCACACCTTGTGCTTTTGGGCACTCCAGTGATGTTGCAGCTCTGAAATATGGCCAAACTGGTGGCAAGTGACATCTTGGCAGCTGCACGCTTGACTTTTCTCAGTTCATGGGCAGTTATTTTGCGCCTTGGTTTTTCCACACGCTTCTTGCGACCCTGTTGACTATTTTGAATGAAACGCTTGATTGTTCGATGATCACGCTTCAGAAGCTTTGCAATTTTAAGAGTGCTGCATCCCTCTGCAAGATATCTCACTATTTTTGACTTTTCTGAGCCTGTCAAGTCCTTCTTTTGACCCATTTTGCCAAAGGAAAGGAAGTTGCCTAATAATTATGCACACCTGATATAGGGTGTTGATGTCATTAGACCACACCCCTTCTCATTACAGAGATGCACATCACCTAATATGCTTAATTGGTAGTAGGCTTTCGAGCCTATACAGCTTGGAGTAAGACAACATGCATAAAGAGGATGATGTGGTCAAAATACTCATTTGCCTAATAATTCTGCACTCCCTGTATTATCTTTTCTGGTTCTAGGAAAGGTCAGAAGGCTTCTGCCGTTTCCCTGGCATCGTGGTCAAAGTTTTTGATTCTTCAAGCTTATTTGGAGTCAGGTTAAGCCCCGTCTCAGAGAATTTCAGCTCATTCTACTAGATCAGTCTCCACTTCGTGGGCTTTTAGGAATGAAGCTTCAGTTGATCAGATTTGCAAAGCAGCAACTTGGTCTTCTTTGCATACATTTACTAAATTCTACCGTTTTTATGTATTTGCTTCTACGAAAGCAGTTTTTAGTAGAAAAGCTCTTCAGGCAGCTGGTTCAGTTTGATTCTTCTGCTTACGTTTTACGTTTTTTCCTTTCATTTATGAGAAGAAACTTATATTTTGGGTTGTGGATTAATTTTCTTCAGCGGAAAATGGCTGTTTTTATTTTATCCCTCCCTCTCTAGTGACTCTTGCGTGGAGTTCCACATCTTCGGTATTGCTATCCCATTCCTCACTAGCCGATGGACTCTTGCCAATTAAATGAAAGAAAACATAATTTATGTAAGAACTTACCTGATAAATTCATTTCTTTCATATTGGCAAGAGTCCATGAGGACCACCTTTTTTATGGTGGTTATGATTTTTTTGTATAAAGCACAATTATTTCCAAATTCCTTTGTTGATGCTTTTTACTCCTTTCTTTATCACCCCACTACTTGGCTATTCGCTAAACTGAATTGTGGGTGAGACGAGGAGTGTATTTATAGGCATTTTGAGGTTTGTGAAACTTTGCCCCTCCTGGTAGGATTGTATATCCCATACGTCACTAGCTCATGGACTCTTGCCAATATGAAAGAATTGAATTTATAAGGTAAGTCCTGATCCCTTCCAAAAAAGCACCCCCCCCCCCCCCACACACACACACACTGCTTTCCACCAACTTAGGTACTGCCAGTTTGTAGTCTTACAGGTTTTTTAAAAAAAAATAATTTATTATTACTTAAGGATCACCCCTCGGCCTCCCTTATTCCTCCCAAACAGCTCTCTAGCTCTCACCCCTCCCAATGGTCACCTCCATCTTAGGTACTGGCAGCCATTTGTAATTTATTTATTTATTAATTTAAAAAAAAACATTTTTTCTGTAGTGTAGGGGTTCCCCTCATCATCCCCCTCCAAGCAATCGAGTATAGAGCCCCCTCCTCCCTCTCATTAACCCTTTTGCTCCAGTGTAGTGACCCATCCCTCCCTCTCTTCTAATAGTTTTTTCTGTAGCACAGGGAACCCTCCCTTTCCCCCCTCTCACCTCCCTCTAGCAATGGGCTGTACATCCGCCCTCCTCCTTCCCACGACAGCACCGCAGCAGATAGAGAAAGTGAAACTGTTTGAGTCACTGTCTGCATCGGCAAATCATCTTATATATTAAAGCACTCCCTTACTATATCAAGGCAGATGCCTTCTGCCCCCAGCTGCAGTCTATGCTATCAAAGTTGACAACAGGGAACGCAGCATGCCGCCACAGTTTTGGACGTAGGTACTATGTTACACACTTTGCCCAGTGTACTGTGTTGATGTAGTAGCTATGTCCATTTGGTGCAAGGGGTTAATAATATTTATAATTATAAATTATGAAAAAAAATGCATTATCTGTTAAAATTCATTATTGGAGTAATCATATATTATAGCACATTCTTTATACTAAGGTTTTACTGTCCCTATAAAGGATCTTTATTGTCAAAAAATTACATGGAGTTAAACTCACAGTAGTGTAGGGTCGCAAGTCTTAAAATGACATGCGCTAATGAATTATAGAATGCGCTTTTTAGAGAATAATGTCCCTTTAAACACAATCTGTTATGTTTCATCATTTCACGTTATACAATGTAACTAACTTTACTGTGAAAACTCTAAAAAGATGTAGGGATTGACCTGCATATTAATTGTATACTAGGGCTGACATTGGAGGATAGGTTGCCCAGGAGTTTAATTACTGTGTGCATAACTGGGAAGGATGCCATTTCTATTTACAAATATAGCGCACGGTTACTGTTGACAAATAAATTCAAGATAAACATTGCAACTCTCAGGGACACTTTACAACCCCATGGCTGAAAAACTGAATTTAAGAGTAATCGTTTGAAGACACAAGCATTATCTGTTATGGAGATTAAGAACATGTTATATATTGTTTGGATAGTAAATCTGTGTAAATGTTGTCTGTTGTTCAGACTATCTGAAGTCAATAGTTGTATTTATTGTCTTAGCAACATTCTACTTGTTCCAGAACATCTTGTGGCTGAAGAGGGACTTCTCTATAGAGAAAGGGAATATAGAAGGTAAACAGGCTTTGTATCTATCCTTCATCAAACACTCCTTCCATGTCCAGTTTAGAAATATTACATGTACTCTTACATTAAATATTTTTTTTTTAACATTTATTTATTTAAAGCAGGGGTGTCCAAACTTTGCTCTCCAGAGGTTTTGGAACTACATTTCCCATGATGCTCAGCTAGATAAAATGCTGGCTGAGCATCATCGGAAATGTAGTTCCAAAACCTCTGGAGAGCAAAGTTTGGACACCCCTGATTTAAAGGGACAGTCTACCATAGAATTGTTATTGTTTTAAAAGATAGATAATCCCTTTATTACCCATTCCCCAGTTTTGCATAACCAACACAGTTATATTAATATACTTTTTACCTCTGTGATTACCTTGTATCTAAGAACCTTCTTCCAGCCCCCTGATCACATGACTGTGACTGTTTATTATCTATTGTCTTAAAATTAGCATTGTATTGTGCTAAATCTTAAATAACCCCCTGTGCCTGAACACAGTGTTATCTATATCAGTGTTTTTCAACCAGTGTGACGTGAGAGATCCTCAGGTGTGCCACGGCAGACTGACAACAGTGTGACATATTTTTTAAACTTTGCTTGATTTTTACTCCCAGTGCAGGGGTAGTTTGTAGGAGGCATGGCATAACAGCACAATACATACAGTATGTGTGTGTTTGTGTGTATATATATGCTGTATTAGACTACAATGTGTGATTTTTTTTTAAATTTTGGGATGGTGGTGTGCCACAGGATTTTTTAATGTAAAAAAGTGTGCCACTGCAAAAAAAAGGTTAAAAATCACTGATCTATATGGCCCACGTGTACTTTCTGTCTCTTGTGTTGAAAAGAGATTTAAAAAGCATGTGATAAGAGGCAGCCCTCAAAGGCTTAGAAATTAGCACATGAGCCTATCTATGTTTAGTTTAAACTAAGAATACCAAGAGAAAAAAAAGCAAATTTGATTATAAAAGTAAATTGGAAAGTTGATTAAAATTAAAAGTCCTATCTAAATAATGAAAATTTATTTTATACTAGACTGTCCCTTTAATTGCCAAAGTTCACTAAAATATAATGAGACTGGAGAGTTGAGATGACTCACTGCACTTCTGTGCCACAATCTTCACCACATGAGCTAAAGGGGTGGAACTTACAGTAGGATATCAAGATCCAAAAGGCTTTCTTTGAATATAATGGCATCTTATCTCTCTGGATAATTCAAGTTTAAAACACTCTGGATTTATTAAATGATATGAGTTTATATCAAGTACTTTTTAAAACCATGTTTACATTGGGATTGAATTCATTTATTGATATTTGAAATGCATTGTATATTTGTTTTCATTCAGTATTGGCAACTGTCATGGATAACAATGTATTCTTGAGTGTGTAACCAACATAAATTTAAAGAGACATTGTATACTAGATTTTTATTTTTGCATAAATGTTTTGTAGATGATCCATATATATATAATCAATCTGGGAGTGTTTTTATAACAATGTATAGTTTGCTTATTTTTTTAATAACATTGTGATGATTTTCTGACTACTAACCAAGCCCCTCAGTGTCAGATGTATACGCTTGTTTACAGACTCCAGCTTGCTCCTGTTTATCTGTCTTTTTATATGCAGCGAAGGGAGGAGTGTCTGCTTTTGTTTTCGCAGACCCTTTTACTGGGTGTCTCAGCCTAACCTCATCAACAGTGCTAAACTGGGATCTTCTAAGTATGTTTTTAAAGAGTTTATATTGGATTTTTAGACCAGTATCTGTGCATATTCTTCTTTATAGTAGTGTCTATTACATGCAGTTATGTGAAAATTGGTGTATACTGTTCCTTTAAAGGAACACTAAATTCAAAATTAAACTTTCACGGTTCGTATAGAGCATGCCGTTTTAATAGACTTTCCAATTTAATTCTATTGTTGTCTATTATGTGCAGTCTTTTTATATACACACTTTATGAGGCACCAACTCCTACTGAGCATGTGCAAGTGTCACTGTATATACATATATGAGTCTGTTATCGGCTGATGGCTGTCCCATTATATAAGGGGCCGGCAAACTGAAGTAAATTTGAAGTTTGTTAGAAAAAAACTACTGCTCATTTGAAATTCAGAGTAAGTGCTACCTGTCTTAGGTCTATTTATTGTGCACGTGTTGATTATGCATTTCTGCCATATAATAGTCCTTTAATATCAGGCTATTATAATGCTGTAACATTCTCCTCATAAACGGTCTATGCAATATACAATGCATTCTGAAAGTTATTTCCTTTAACACAACATTAAAAAATAATTAAATCTTCAATAAATACTTTAAGCATATTAAAATGTTCTTATGGGCAACAATTTGTTATTCGGCAGTTGTTTACTAAACAAATATCAAATATGGCCTCCAGACAGCGGCTATTTTCGGAGGTGGATTTTATATTGTCAGAGTACTAATATACCACTATCTGCGGCCATATTAGTAAACAAATAACACATTTTTATCCATGCCTATTAAAAAGGCTGCAGAATGCATTTAGAATTCATTTTCTTTGTAAAACAAATTCACAATTATCTTATTTTTGATGGCTTCTCTGAAAAGCTTATTTAGTTATTAAAAAAATAATTTTATTGTATTGTAAATTACTCCAATTACCTCCCAGTCTAACTAATCTATCTTTTGAAACTATTACATTGCATACTTAGGGAAGTTGTGCATTCTTACTGATCATTCAAACATTTTGGCAAATTGTTAAATTTAAAATGTTTATTCAAAACCTTTAAAGTTAGACACACACCACAAAAAAAAGTTAATTATGAAAGTGATGAGAGGATATATTTTGTCTTTGGTTTTAGCCCACTTGGAAATGTTAGGATTTCCTAAACATAATTATAAACCTCCGGTTTGCCGTTTACAAAGGAAGGTATTTAGCCTTTCAAATAAAACAAAAGCGTTTAAAGACTGCAGACTTAAGCTGCCTGCGTTTTATTCAAGTCATAACAGAGGCTGCACGGGCATAGACAGAAGTGGGGGAGTGGTTCCTTCGATGATGTCATTCCACATATAAAGGAAAGGTTTCATCAAGTATGAAACAAAGTGTAGGTTTTACCACAAGGCAGCTGG
The DNA here is from genome assembly GCF_027579735.1 of Bombina bombina. Taxonomy (NCBI): domain Eukaryota; kingdom Metazoa; phylum Chordata; class Amphibia; order Anura; family Bombinatoridae; genus Bombina; species Bombina bombina. The sequence goes on along the minus strand of NC_069501.1, from coordinate 1,107,988,281 downwards.
AATGAGAGTAATCTAAGAACGACACTAATTACCCAAATAGCTGTGTTTTACGTAATGGCCTTTCATTTTTATAAAAGCTCTACTGTTTTCCTGTCATTAAAGGTTAATACAGTACAGTAAAAAATGACCGTAGCTTTATTTTAGGCATAGTCACAGTATTATTGTGATTCTGTGATGTAAATGGAAACAAATAGTAATTAAACCAATAGCTGAGCCTCTTTATGTAAAACAGTCTCCATGTGTGCTTTAGAATGGTAAAACTTGCACAACTTAGAAGGAAGATATTTGGTTTCTGTTTTATTTTTTTGTATGTGTGCATTATAATGTAATATGTCTTTTAGAATGAAATGACTGTTACATAAGCTCCTGGCACCAGTACTATTCAATATTCCTGTATATTGTGCATCAGTACAGCCACTTTTTTGTTCCTTCTTGGCTGTTGCATGTCCACACAGCTTCAAGGTTCAGTGCTAAAGGGATACTGAACCCAAATTTTTTCTTTTGTGATTCAGATCGAGCATTCAATTTTAAGCAACTTTCTAATTTACGCCTATTATCAATTTTTCTTTGTTCTCTTGCTATCTTTATTTGAAAAAGAAGGCATCTAAGTTCTTTTGTTCAGCACCCAGGACAGCACTTGTTTATTGGTGGGTGAATGTATCCACCAATCAGCAAGAACAACCCAGGTTGTTCACCAAAAATGGACCGGCATCTAAACTTACATTCTTGCATTTCAAATAAAGATACCAAGAGAATGAAGAAAATTTGATTATAGGAATAAATTAGAAATTTGCTTAAAATTGCATGCTCTATCTGAATCACAAAAGAAATTTAGGTTCAGTGTCCCTTAAAGGGACACTCAATCAAAATTAAACTTTCATTATTCAGATAGAGCATGCAATTTTAAACAACTTTCCAATTTACTTCCATTAACAAAATGTGCACATTATTTTTATATTTAAACTTTTTGAGTCACCAGCTCCTACTGAGCATGTGCAAGAATAAGTGTGTATGCATTTGTGAATGGCTGATGGCTGTCACATGGTACGTGTATGCATTTGTGAATGGCTGATGGTTGGTACAGGGGGAGTGGAAAAAGACATAAAAATTGTCAGAAAAAAATATCTACTACTCATTTGAAGTTCAGACTAAGTGCTATTGCATTGTCTTGTTATCTTGCATTTGTTGATTATACAAATCTACTGTGTTGACTGGTCCTTTAACTTCCCTCTTCCTTCCATCCCATTTAAAGGAACACTAAAGTTAAACTTTCATGATTCAGATAGAGCACACAATTGTATACCACTTTCCAATTCACTTCCATTATTTATATGCACACTTTCAGAGGCATCAGCTCCTACTGAGTATGTGCAAGAATTGACAGAATATATGTATATGTATTTTGTGATTGGGTAATGACTGTCACATGATGCAGTGGGAGGAAAAATAGAAATAACTTTAAAATTTGTCAGAAAGAAATCTACTACTCATTTTGAATTCAAACTAATCATTTTTGCATTATCTTTTTATTATGCATTTACTGATTATTATATTCTACTGTGTTTTGTGATCCTTTAGCTCCTTGAGTGTAGTGAGGTGAGAGTTTACCCATCCCAGATAGAAAGGCAATTGATTAATCTGTAACTAAAACAGAAAAAAAAATATAACAAATGCAAGTGTGTTAAAAACAATCACTTACACGAAGGAGGATGCTGCCAGCCCAATCCCTCTTTAGACTCTTATGGAAGCTGAGCCCAGAGTATCCAATAGGGTCTCCTGTAGAACACAGCCTCTGAGACAAAAGTATCCAAGATAGTGTATTACCTTCAATGTAAAATAAAGTTTTATTATTGAAAAAAAAAATGTTTGTGTATTTTTATCTTATCTCCCTTGTTGTGGCCAATTAGGGAGTTAAATGAGTTCCTGCACTGATCCCAGACTTGCTATTGGCATATTATTTCCATTGTAATATCTCACTGTTTTCGTATCTCACATTTTGTGTGCTGCAGGGATGTATGTGTTCCCAGTGCTGCCACATCAGGTGCTACATAGTAATGTTTGTAGATAGGGTGGAGTGCTTAGGTGTGTAGAGTGTGTATTTGACTGCAACAGGGCAGAGTTTGAGAAACAACTTTGTTAAATGGGAGAAAAAATAAATAAGTCCAAAAAAAATCTACTGATTATGAAATTCAGAATAGGTGTTAAATCATGTACTTGTTAATTATGCGATTCTACTGCATTGAGTGGTCCTTTGATATTCCACAATATCTGTATCATAATTTATAGGGACACGAAAGTCAAAATGAAATAGTCATGATTTGGATAAAAGTAAAATTACATTTTTTATTTAAAATAAATCTTATACTGTGCTATTAAATGTGCCGATTTCTTTTGGTATCTTTTATTGGAATTAAACTCCTTTCCATCAGAGCAAATGGTTGTGTACAACATTTTTGCCATATAGTTCTCAATACACAGGGCTGGCGCTATAATAGAGGCAGATTAGGCAACCTCCTAAGGACACCCCTGTAGTGGGGAGGTGCAAATTTGGTACTTGACTATTTTTTTAATACGTATATTTTTTTCGGTGCCTAACTTGGGCTTGATAGGAGGGGCCATATGTGATGGATTAACAACTAGATGGGAGAGGACTTCCCTGAAACATAGGGAGTGCAGGTCGGCCAGAACATATGGAAGCATCTGACTGAACAGCCCCTGTACAGTGCTGTGTTTACCTTTTCAGTTTTTAAATGTTTTGCATCATTATGCAGCACAGAGTGCTCACCATCAGTGTATAGACACACATCATTATACAGCACAGAGTGCTCACCATCAGTGTATAGGCACACATCACCATTATTGTACAGCACAGAGTGCTCACCATCAGTGTATAGGCACACATCATCATTATTGTACAGCACAGAGTGCTCACCATCAGTGTATAGACACACATCATCATTATACAGCACAGAGTGCTCACCATCAGTGTATAGACACACATCATCATTATACAGCACAGAGTGCTCACCATCAGTGTATAGACACACATCATCATTATACAGCACAGAGTGCTCATCATCAGTGTATAGACGCACATCATTATACAGCACAGAGTGCTCACCATCAGTGTATAGACACACATCATCATTATACAGCACAGAGTGCTCAGCATCAGTGTATAGACACACATCATCATTATACAGCACAGAGTGCTCACCATCAGTGTATAGACACACATCATCATTATGCAGCACAGAGTGCTCACCATCAGTGTATAGACACACATCATTATACAGCACAGAGTGCTCACCATCAGTGTATAGGCACACATCATCATTATTGTACAGCACAGAGTGCTCACCATCAGTGTATAGACACACATCATCATTATACAGCATAGAGTGCTCATCATCAGTGTATAGACGCACATCATCATTATACAGCACAGAGTGCTCACCATCAGTGTATAGACACATATCATCATTATACAGCACAGAGTGCTCACCATCAGTGTATAGACACACATCATCATTATACAGCACAGAGTGCTCACCATCAGTGTATAGACACACATCATCATTATACAGCACAGAGTGCTCATCATCAGTGTATAGACACACATCATCATTATACAGCACAGAGTGCTCATCATCAGTGTATACACACATCATCATTATACAGCACAGAGTGCTCATCAGTGTATACACACATCATCATTATACAGCACAGAGTGCTCATCATCAGTGTATAGACACACATCATCATTATACAGCACAGAGTGCTCAGCACAGAGTGCTCACCATCAGTGTATAGACACACATCATCATTATACAGCACAGAGTGCTCACCATCAGTGTATAGACACACATCATTATACAGCACAGAGTGCTCACCATCAGTGTATAGACACACATCATCATTATACAGCACAGAGTGCTCACCATCAGTGTATAGACACACATCATCATTATACAGCACAGAGTGCTCACCATCAGTGTATAGACACACATCATCATTATACAGCACAGAGTGCTCACCATCAGTGTATAGACACACATCATCATTATACAGCACAGAGTGCTCACCATCAGTGTATAGACACACATCATCATTATACAGCACAGAGTGCTCACCATCAGTGTATAGACACACATCATCATTATACAGCACAGAGTGCTCATCATCAGTGTATAGACACACATCATCATTATACAGCACAGAGTGCTCACCATCAGTGTATAGACACACATCATCATTATACAGCACAGAGTGCTCATCAGTGTATACACACACCATCATTATACAGCACAGAGTGCTCATCATCAGTGTATAGACACACATCATCATTATACAGCACAGAGTGCTCACCATCAGTGTATAGACACACATCATCATTATACAGCACAGAGTGCTCAACATCAGTGTATAGACACACATCATCATTATACAGCACAGAGTGCTCACCATCAGTGTATAGACACACATAATCATTATACAGCACAGAGTGCTCACCATCAGTGTATAGACACCTATCATCATTATACAGCACAGAGTGCTCATCATCAGTGTATACACACATCATCATTATACAGCACAGAGTGCTCACCATCAGTGTATAGACACACATCATCATTATACAGCACAGAGTGCTCATAAGTGTATACACACACCATCATTATACAGCACAGAGTGCTCATCATCAGTGTATAGACACACATCATCATTATACAGCACAGAGTGCTCACCATCAGTGTATAAACACACATCATCATTATACAGCACAGAGTGCTCACCATCAGTGTATAGACACACATCATCATTATACAGCACAGAGTGCTCACCATCAGTGTATAGACACACATCATCATTATACAGCACAGAGTGCTCACCATCAGTGTATAGACACACATCATCATTATACAGCACAGAGTGCTCACCATCAGTGTATAGACACACATCATCATTATACAGCACAGAGTGCTCACCATCAGTGTATAGACACCTATCATCATTATACAGCACAGAGTGCTCACCATCAGTGTATAGACACAGATCATCATTATACAACACAGAGTGCTCACCATCAGTGTATAGACACACATCATCATTATACAGCACAGAGTGCTCACCATCAGTGTATAGACACACATCATCATTATACAGCACAGAGTGCTCACCATCAGTGTATAGGCACACATCATCATTATACAGCACAGAGTGCTCACCATCAGTGTATAGACACACATCATCATTATACAACACAGAGTGCTCACCATCAGCGTATAGGCACACATCATCATTATACAGCACAGAGTGCTCACCATCAGTGTATAGACACACATCATCATTATACAGCACAGAGTGCTCACCATCAGTGTATAGACACACATCATCATTATACAGCACAGAGTGCTCACCATCAGTGTATAGACACACATCATCATTATACAACACAGAGTGCTCACCATCAGTGTATAGGCACACATCATCATTATACAGCACAGAGTGCTCACCATCAGTGTATAGACACACATCATCATTATACAGCACAGAGTGCTCACCATCAGTGTATAGGCACACATCATCATTATTATACAGCACAGAGTGCTCACCATCAGTGTATAGACACACATCATCATTATACAGCACAGAGTGCTCAGCATCAGTGTATAGACACACATCATTATTGTACAGCACAGAGTGCTCACCATCAGTGTATAGACACACATCATCATTATACAGCACAGAGTGCTCAGCATCAGTGTATAGACGCACATCATCATTATACAGCACAGAGTGCTCACCATCAGTGTATAGACACACACCATCATTTTACAGCACAGAGTGCTCACCATCAGTGTATAGACATACATCATCATTATACAGAACAGAGTGCTCACCATCAGTGTATAGACACACATCATCATTATAAAGCACAGAGTGCTCACCATCAGTGTATAGACACACATCATCATTATACAGCACAGAGTGCTCACCATCAGTGTATAGGCACACATCATCATTATTGTACAGCACAGAGTGCTCACCATCAGTGTATAGACACACATCATCATTATACAGCACAGAGTGCTCACCATCAGTGTATAGACACACATCATCATTATACAGCACAGAGTGCTCACCATCAGTGTATAGACACACATCGTCATTATACAACACAGAGTGCTCACCATCAGTGTATAGGCACACATCATCATTATACAGCACAGAGTGCTCATCATCAGTGTATAGACACACATCATCATTATACAGCACAGAGTGCTTACCATCAGTGTATAGACACACATCATCATTATACAGCACAGAGTGCTCACCATCAGTGTATAGACACACATCATCATTATACAGCACAGAGTGCTCATCATCAGTGTATAGACGCACATCATTATACAGCACAGAGTGCTCACAATCAGTGTATAGACACACATCATCATTATACAGCACAGAGTGCTCACCATCAGTGTATAGACACACATCATCATTATACAGCACAGAGTGCTCACCATCAGTGTATAGACACACATCATCATTATACAACACAGAGTGCTCACCATCAGTGTATAGACACACATCATCATTATACAGCACAGAGTGCTCACCATCAGTGTATAGACACACATCATCATTATAAAGCACAGAGTGCTCACCATCAGTGTATAGACACACATCATCATTATACAACACAGAGTGCTCACCATCAGTGTATAGGCACACATCATCATTATACAGCACAGTGTGCTCATCATCAGTGTATAGACACACATCATCATTATACAGCACAGAGTGCTTACCATCAGTGTATAGACACACATCATCATTATACAGCACAGAGTGCTTACCATCAGTGTATAGACACACATCATCATTATACAGCACAGAGTGCTCACCATCAGTGTATAGACACACATCATCATTATACAGCACAGAGTGCTCACCATCAGTGTATAGACACATATCATCATTATACAGCACAGAGTGGTCACCATCAGTGTATAGACACACATCATCATTATACAGCACAGAGTGCTCACCATCAGTGTATAGACACACATCATCATTATACAGCACATAGTGCTTACCATCAGTGTATAGACACACATCATCATTATACAGTACATAGTGCTCACCATCAGTGTATAGACACCCATCATCATTAT
>NC_069501.1:1107893603-1107976103 GCF_027579735.1 Bombina bombina | reverse complement strand
CATTTTTTCATTTGCTATGGTATAAAATAAAAACAATATTACAAAATGTTTCACAATGGGTAAACATATGCAAAGAGGGGGTGAATTAGTGTGGATGTGGTGTGGGTGGGATTAGAAGTGGCGTGTAACATTTTGTCCTGGCTAGTAGCTTAGGACTTAAAATTTTTAATCCGATATATATATATACATTTAAACATATGTATGTATCTCTAGGTTAAAGCCCTCTGCAGGCCTGAGACCTCATATCTTTTTGCCCTTTAACTTTTTTATGCAATTTTTTTAAATATAATTTTTATCAACTTTTAAATGTATTTTTGATGTGTTTTGTGCAACTTTTTTGTCTTGAGTAACTGTTAACCAGAGCTCTGAAGTCACGCTATCCCAATGCATGTTAAATTCAATTGCGCTCAAGTACACGTTTACTTTCAACCTGTACTAAGCATGCTACTTCCTACGCGCACAAAGTCACGATAAACCCCTTATTGCGCACGCGCAACAGCGCGCCACTCATAATCTAGCCCAATGTTTTTCCGCAAAGTAAAGTTACTGCTTAACAGTGAAAATTGTAGAACATTTCAGATCCTGGATACAAGAAAATTCTAGCAATAATTTAGTAATAGTTCAATGTTCAGCACCTGTGATAAACTGCAGCAGTGGTTCCTTGCAACATCAGAAGGTCAAGATGGCTCATATTTATTATGAAGACAAATATTTAAAATGTATGAACTGTGATAAGCTTGATGCTGTTATTCTGAATAACTTCAGCACATTTAAATAATTTGCTCTGGCTTCTTTTTTTGGAAAATGAAAGCTTAGGTTGGCAAAAATGTAATGGGTCACAAGTATATTTGAAATATGTCTGTCTCTTGTTATTTATTTTGAAAGCCGAAGTGGTGTTAGCATTCCTTTAATATTTGCTGTATCTTATCTCTGTGTTCTTAATATTTGACTAAATGTTTTCTAAAAGCCTTTTTTGCTATCAGCTGATAATCAGTTTTCGGAATGTGCGCTTGTTTATAGTGCTCTGCATTGCTCGGTGTCATGTTTTTGGAGAAAGCTCGGCACCCTTCTACTGATATCTGTCAGCAGTGCACGTACCCTTGGATATATATAGACCATCTGCAAGTTGTAGTTGTGATCACACAGGGAAGCTAAAAATGACCCCTTTCATACGTCTGCTTAAAAACAGTGAGCATGCTGTTGTACATAGGCGCAGAATCCCTCATGGGGCCTTTTCCTTGAAATAGAGGCTCTTTAAAAAAAAAAAAAAAAGGAAATACAGCAAAAAGAAAACATAATTATGTATTAGGTACTGTACTAAAATGTTCTGTAAGCAGAGACGTATTTGGTAGAAGAGCTTCGTAACGTACCTCAGCCTTATGGAGACCTCTGCAGCTTGCTGGGGAAGGTCTGGCGTTGTCAGTTTCATAAAGGGACTTGGTAAGTAGTAATTATTTATTACATATCTATATGGGTGATTCTCAATCACTGTCTTGGCACGCTTCAAGCCCTGGCTAAGCTATTACAGGAAGCTAAATCCCTGAGAGATAAATTAAATGGTCTGTGAACAGTCGGCCTATTGGCTAAGTCAGGTGCAATATTATTGGTTACTCTTTGTAAGTTACAACAGTTTAATGTACATTAAGAACGAAGTGGAACTTATCTGTAAGCATCCAGTTCCTTTTCTTAAAATGTTTCTTTAAATTAACATAAAACAGGTTGAGATCTGTGCATATCCTAAAAGGGCTAATTTAATTCAAAATAGTTTGCATAAAAAATGTTTAAAAATTGCTAGCAAATTTTAAAATAATTTTCAAAAATAAGCAAAATGAATAGCATAGCTAAGCTGTCTGGAGAAGCTACTTACTTTAACTAGTAGGTTGCGGGTTGCGCATCAACATTGTTTTCATGCATTACTACTAGCGATGAATAGGTCTGGAAGCAGGCACTATACAGGGTCTATGCGGCAGTCGTATGTTTCTCATTGGCTGTAAGGCATGGGCAAACAAAATTTCAGATGTTCTTTTAAAGGGCTATGAAACCTAAAATTGTTCTTTTATGACTTCGACAGAGCAAATCATTTTTAAAATGTTTCCAATTTACTTCTTTTATCAAATTTGCTTTGTATCCATAATATTCTGTGTTGAAGAGATACCTAGGTAAACTGAACAAAGGTTTACTTTTATATATGGTAGTAAAGTGGTTCCTTTACATTAAAAGCCGTAGAGTTTAGAAACTGAATTAAATTCTGTTTATAAAAATGTAAGGTTAATTTTTCATTTGAAACTGCAAAATAGATTATATTTATCAAAAGTATATTATCTTTTTGATATCTTTTGATAAATCAATTACAGTATATTTCAATTTTCACAGTCAGACTTATTTTTTATTATTAAGCGTAAGAATGATTATTTTTTTGTTTTTAAAAATATATTGTTACGTAGAATTGTTTGATAACAAATATTTATATTTAAAATGCCCCTAGTCATCTTGTTCTCAAACTATTGATGAAACGTTAGAAAAGTTCAGGGGAAATGATTATAAATTATTTCTGTTACATTACAAGTGGCTGGTTATTGTTACCGCAAGCTTGCCATGTTGTAACCTAGGTTTCCTTCTCTGCTGAGGCCAATCAGAGACAGTTATAAATGGGTCACTAAAGTGTGCAGTCAATGACTGTGTGGAATGAAGCAGTTTAAAACCTGGAGCCTACAATTTCCTGAATTAAAGGGACATTCCAGCCAAAACTGGAATCGACGTGGAATCATTTAATTTTTTTAGTAGAAGCATTTTTGTGATATACATGTATTAGAAAAAATGTTTCTAAATGCTATAGCTATTTCAAAAGTGTATTTAAGTATGCACCATGCACCAGCATTTTAGACACAGCGCTTGCTCAGAGAGCCTAAGATGCGTCTACCGTCTGTTAATGACTCAATTTGTTAATTGCTGATATGATACAAGCCCCACTGGTGCTCTGCGCAGCTGCAGTATTTGAAATGTTTGAGTTCTGACAATATCTAGCTATGCTTCGCATGCACGTGAAAAAATGTTAACACTAACACAGTGATAACTTTAACTAGAAGCATTATTGACAATACTTGTATATTACAAACATGTTTCTATTCAAAGGTGGAATTCATCTAACTGCATTTAAATTTTGACTGGAATGTCCCTTTAAATTACAGTGAAATGGGACGGAATAAATAATGAAAGAACATAGCAAAATTATTATTTTTACTTCATATAATGAAACATTTTATATCATAATTTGAGTATTTAATGTCCCTTTAAATTACAGTGAAATGGGACGGAATAAATAATGAAAGAACATAGCAAAATTATTGTTATTACTTCATATAATGAAACATTTGATATCATAATTTGAGCATTTAATGTCCCTTTAAAATGCACCTTTGTAAGTAATAATATATGCTATTAGCTGTGAGAATATACAAAATTGAGACTCACTGTGCCTCGTTATATTAACATATATTGTTGAGCAGTTTTTCTATATAGTTTTGTTTCTGAGGTGAGACAAATAAATTCTAGCAGGTCTCTACTATAGAAATACTAGTACATTTCCATTTGTAGATTCAACAGACATCAACGGTTTATTTAGTTCTTTGCAATAAAAATGCTATTTTAATTTCTTCAAAGTAGCTGTTATTGTAATGGGATTTGCTGGCATTAATGCAATATAAATATGTAAGTTTATAGAAGTTCTAAATTATTTTTTCTGTATGTAAATTGTGCATCATTTTCTCCATAACTAAATTACATTTACAAAATAATAGATATATTGTGAAATTGCAATGAAACCTAATCTATGACTGCTTGCTTGCTATAAGTGCTATTATGTGCCCTTTGTATTGGCTCCAGATTGGCGGCAGGTATGTGCGCAGCCAATCAAAAAATGATACTATGAAAGCAAAGCTACAAAGCAGTGAAAAATACCTGAGACTTTTTTGTTTTTAATGCATTTTCCGTAGATCAAAGAGTCACTTTTATGACCCTTTAATTGAAGAAAGATACAATGCTGCAAAAATATTCCCATTATAACAAATTAATACTTTTTTTTCCCTCCAAATTGGAAGTTGTTGTATATGATGCATTTATAAAGTTTTTCTTTCGCGATTCAGATGTAGTGTAGAATTTGTAAAAAAAAAAAAAATTTAACATTTTTTTTTTCACTATACAGGTGGCCCTTGGTTTACAACGGTTCAATTTGCACCGTTTCAGAATAACAACCTTTTTTCCAGTCATGTGACTGCTATTGAAAAGCATTGAGAAGCAGTGCATTGATTAAAATACCCAGTAGGTGGAGCTGTCCGCTTGTGTTGCAGCAAAGCCAAGCAAACTGAAATTAATCAGTTAACCAGACCTGAACAAGATCTTCCTGTCTATAAAATCAGTTCAGATTGGAATGCATAGAAAGAACTGTTTGCAGAAAAATGCAAGTGCAGTCTGCGTTGTGTGATTATTTTATTAGGTTTACAATGCTGTTTAGCAAATGTTTTTGTTCATTTAACTTAGTTTAATTATATATTCTGTGTTGTGTGATTATTTTATTAGGTTTATAATGCTGTTTAGCATTTAAAGTCTTCATTTCAAAGCTTTAAAAATAATGCATTGGGTGTTACTTATGACAATTTTGAGAGGGGCCTGGAACCTATCTCCCTCACTTCCCATTGACTTACATTATAAACTGGGTTTCAATTTACAACGCTTTCGATTTACAACCATTTCTTCTGGAACCTAACCCCGGCGTAAACTGAGGGCTACCTGTACTTCTATTGTCAGTTACTTCTTTCTCATGGTATTCTTTGTTGAAGAGATAACTAGATAGGTAGCGGGCACTTTTCTGGAGCATTACATGACAGGAAACATTGCTGCCAGCTACTGTTCTTGCAAATGTATAACATAGTTATAAAACTGTTGCCATATATTGCTCCAGTCATGTGCTCACTCCTCATTCCTAGCTGCTTTTCAAAAAAGAACAAAGTAAAAAACAGTAAAATGAAGGTTTTTTAAGACTTTTACACACTATCTAAATCATGAAATATTTTTTTTGTGTTTTATGCCCCTTTAAATATGTTCCGTGCACCAGCATTTTTAACCCAGTACTTGCTCAGATAGCCTAAGGGGCTGTATCATCTGGTAATGATTCAATTTGTATCACGGCTGACACGATGCATGCACCACTGGCTTTCTGAGCAGTTGCATTATTTAAAATGCTGATGCACTAAGAATATCTAGCTATAATTCACATGCATGTACAGAGAAAAATGCCAACACTAAAACAGTAATAACTTATGTTTTACTACAATCATTTTTGCCAATAATTGTATATTGTAAATATGTTTCTATTCAAAGATGTAATTAATTTATTTGCATTTCAATTTTGACCAGAATATCGCTTTAAAATCAAGGATATTTAACTTAAATGATTAATTATTGCGTCTAAAAGAGGGGATTAGGAAATAATTTGTTTTTGGAACCTTTATGGAACATGCTTACTAAACAATAGAAATGTGTCTTTACCACAAACTCAGTAATTGTCCGTGCCATCCAATAAGCAACTGTTCCTTGAGTATCAGTTGTGCTCAAACATCTGTTTCCTGTTTGGTAGAAGTCCCATAGGTTGAAATATTTTATGTAAAGTGATGAAGTAAACTTTGGGAATGATGCCTTGCTTTAAATTTTATATACAATTTGATAAAAATGGTCTTAATGCAAACAGCATTTAACATGGAAATCTGTACCTAGTTTACTTATTTGTAGGATAATTTTGAAAGCAGAATATTGAATCTTAATATTAATGTGTTACATTACTCGCTCGCTTTAGTAAATCAAAGCTGGAACTATTCTGTTTATTCGCTGACGCTTCCTGCGTTCATTGAACACATTTAGCAATGATCAAAAGGGCTGTTTTTAATCTGTTTGTGACACGGACGTTCCACTTCTGATAATGTAATGCTGCAAACTAAAAACTCTGCGCTGGACCAAAATAAGCAAAGAAATGCTGCCTAGTACAGCAGGAAATGTGTGATATAGTTACTTTTAGTGTAACCATTATAGGAAATGGATTGGCAATAAAGCACGGGTACTGTATGTAGAGTTTGTTTGTAGCATACTACTGTAGTTGAACAGTATAATGTTTTGTCAATGACAACCTGACATTCAAATGCAAGCCTAAGGATAGTTGATTTCTCTCACTATCCTTGTTTGTGGCAGGGGTGTATTATGTATAGGCCAACAAGGGCTGTACCTAGGACAGCAGATTGTAGGGATGGAACAGTAAATTTAGCTCTCTGGCATGATGCCTTCTCACTTCTGTGTTCTCCTAAAATATTAAGTGTTGATATTATTACAGATTATTGATACCCTCATGTGTGGCGCATGCCCCCTCTATGTGTCACTGGCCTCTGGTTGCGAGAAATCTATGAGGGAAATATGAGTTTAAAGGGACACTGAAGGCAAAAAAAAAAAAAAAAGATTTACAAATGCAAAGAACCTACGAAAAGAAAGACCTTTACAATTCCCTATCCGTTTCAAATACTTACCGTTTTGCAACAATGTGCCCCCAAATTTTTAACACATTCCAAACCCACTTCATTGGTAGCTTTTTCGTTTGTCCAATCAGGGCTGACAACACAGGTTGGAACATGGCGTCAGTTTTCAGAGATGCGCAAGCTAGTGCAATGTCATTGAATACGTCACTGTCTTAAAGTCTGTTCTGGATGTAGTAGACCCCTTTCAAATGCGCATGCGTGATATAAATTACTGTGTGTAATTTTGGCATCAGTGCGGCAATCTGCGCATGTGCGAATGAACCGATCCGATTGCTCATGCGCAGGATGACAAACTCTCAAGCTAATTATATTCATAAACTCGCCATACGATTGGAAATTGATTTATACCATGTACGGCCGATATTTGAGGGTTGAATGAAGTGATGTCATGCCTAAAATATAAAATTATATTTTATTACGATTATCAGCATCGTTGGAGTATAAAAGAAGGTAAATTAGATTGGATTTATGTATGAGATATTAAATCTGTGGTCCGTTTTGGAAGCAAAAAACTAAAGTTAGTAATCCTTTAAGTTGTTGGGGGTGTTGTTGGGTGTAGGGTGGTTTGGTGGGGGGAGAAGTTTTTACTTAGGGTAGAGTTAAAACTTACTACACCACTTGCTTATATTCATCCAGTTTTTTATAATTATTTTGCCCTTCGGTCTTACTGTGCATAATAATTGCACAAGGATCCTTACCAGAAACCAAGTGGCAGGGGAGCAATTGTGCCCAGAATTGACACCAATACACAACCATGACCCAGCTGACACAGAGGGCAAAGTCAAACAAAGCCTTCACTTTTCCACAAGATGTACCGTGTCACTTTGATCAAATGCTAAGCCTGTTCTGGCCACTGGCCTGAAAATCTGAGTTATGAAATCTCATGCTTGGAAAAACAGCACTGGTATTTGCTTTCTTTTATGCAGCTTGAAAAGAAATGTATGATTGCAGCTTACCCTGTCCGTGTTCAGTGGCGTCTGGTACAAAGTATTTGGTTTTTGAGAAAAGCACTGTCTAATTAGATGATATTGTGCACTAAATTCATGACCAATGCAAAATACCTACAAGATTTCCATCTATCTACCAAGTTCATAAATTGAGGAGGCCTGCTTCTGTGCTTTTGAGGTATAAGTACAAAGTGCAACAAAGACAAACAATAACTATATATATATAATCAACTTATAAAATATAAAATGGGAAGCTGAAGCTCAGCCGAGAAAATAGAAAGGAATAAAGACTGTATCGCTTTGCATTATTTCAGTGCTTAGGTCTTTGTGTACAGACTGAATGTAGAATGCAAGTCCTCTATTGCTTGAGCTTGATGCAGGCTGCTTTAGATAATGAAGTGTTTAGATGTGTGAATGCACAAACACTGTGTAGATACTGGAGAGTAATTTTGTACTGGACTCTACCTTGTGACACTTTGTGCAAATTAAACACATGGTAAGAAAGGGACACCAGTGGAAAAATAATGTAGTATAAAAAAAATAGATCTTTGAACATAAGAAAGATACTGCTAGGGAGAATCTCAAATCTCACCTGTTGAAGGAGATTCAATAGAAATGACTGTACCTGAAACAATATTTTAAACATAGAGACAAAACTGATTCCTTATTGACTAAGGCCTTAAGACACCACCAATTGAAATCCTTTATACACTCTATAAAAGATAAAGAAGGAAAATTACCCAAAGATAGTAGGGCATTAGCAGAAGTTTTCAAACAATACTATGTATCTCTTTACAACATCAATAATCACAAAGAGAAAGGCCACTTTGAAATGGCTGCCAAGCTCAGGCCACTAATGGAAGAGGAAGTTATGCAAGCCTAATGGCAAATGCCCCAGGGCCCAGATGGTCTAAGTATCAAATATTATAAACTTTTTATGCCACACCGTTTACACTTATTTAACCCTTTACTTGAAAATGGAGGAAGCACACAATACTGTGCTTCCTAAAGCCAGCAAACCCCCAATTAAACCCGAAAACTTTTGCCCTATATCCTTACTCAACCCCTGACATAAAAATCTTTGCCAAGATATTGGCCATGAGTATAAACAGATTCTTACCCAAACTGATCTAGCTTGAGATAGGTCGGCTTTGTATCCAGGAGAGGAGAAAGGGATAATATCTTAAAGACTATTCAACTCCTCTCATTTGCTAAAAATAAAAATATCACCTTAGCCTTACTATCCACAGTCTCTGACAAGGCATTTGATCGGGTTAACAGGATATTTCTTAGATGGGTATGCATCATATGAGATTCAGTGGCACATTTATTGACCTGTTTTTTTCAACAACTGTCAAGGTAAAAGTGAATGGTTTGCTATCTGAAAAGCTGGAAATCCATAATTGCGCTAGACAAAGATGCTCCTTGTCCCCAATACTATTCGTTTTTTCTGTTGAAATCCTTGCCCTTAAAATTCACAAAGACCCTCACATAACAGGGATTTCTGTTGGAGGTTCTGAGCACAAGTTGGAAATGTGCGCAAACGAAATGCTAATGACTTTCACTAGGGTTTAAGGAATATGAGTCTGTTTTAAATTTCCAACTTAATCTGACAAAGGCTGAAATACTAAATATTTCCATTAACCCAAGAACACTAGCTCAGATCATGGTAGATTGTCCCTTACTATAACGAAAATCTAAAATGAAATATTTGGGAGTATTTCTTTCATCTGACCAGCAAGAATTATTTAATGCTAACTACAAATCCATCAAAAATGCCATAGTTTAGGAACTTGCAGATTGGAAAAACAATTCTATTTCATGGCTTGGAAGGATAAGTGTAATAAAAATAAACGTCCTCCCTAGAATCTTGTATATATTACAAACTACGCCATTACCGTTATCTCACACTTTCATGCAAAGATTCCAGTCTACTCTGGAACAAAACATTTGGCAGGTTATAAGGCCTAGAATAGCCAAACGTACACTATACCTGCCCAAAGATAGGGGAGGTCTGGAGTTTTCAATATAACTTATAGTTATATTTGAAGGTTCATAATCATGTAGTTTATGTTTAATGTCCCTTAACCTATCAGTTCCCTGGTGTGATGAGAAAAAACGCTTGACATGGGTTTTCACATAAAGAAAGGGATGCTAGGTTTTCCTACACACAGATCAGGCACTTCAGCAACACACCCCAGCAAACTACACTTATCTCGTCCATTGACCGCATTTGAGAAACATGCACTCTATATTTTTTATGTTATTTTTGTTGCCAGAGGCTAATATGCTTCCCATAAACACCAAACTCTGGGATAGCGAAATGGGAGATGAGTTTACATTAAAGGAATGGAATGTATTTTTATTTTATTTTTTAACTATAATGGCCTATATCTCTAACAAAGTTCAAAGACTTATTTAACATTTTTGACATTGTGGTACTTCACCCCTAGCAGATTAAATAAAATGTATAGTAATTCAAATAGCAATTGCTAGAGGTGATGTGGACAAGAAGGAACTCTTATACACATTTGTTGGAGTTGTACTTTCTTGAACTCGTTTTGGTCAGAGGACATCAGTGTAATGAGCAGTATTGTTGGAGCTACTAAACCCTAAAATCTTATTGTTCTCTTCATTTCCCAAATTGAAATTTAAGGCAATGCAAATCTTGATATACATAATGTTGAAAAGCATCAAAACCTTGATATCTAGACACTGGAAAACAGCTACTGTCTATACAGTTGCAAAATGGAAAAAGTGCAAGTTGATACCTTTCTAGAACTGGAGAGATGCCATCATCTTAAAAGTAGCACTAAAGAAATTCACGAGTTAATGCTTGAAACATGGAAACACCAACAGGTTACTGCTAATTGTGCCCTATATCTTGCTGCTGGATGTGGGGCTATGTATAGCTGCTATGTTGATGTTTCAGTTTGCTGCAGTGGGAATTCCTTCCAGCTAGACCCTCTTTTCCTCCCTAATTCTAGCCACTTTATTTACTTCTTTTTTCCTTCTCCCTACCCCCTTTTGTGTGTGTGTGTGTGTGTGTGTTTGGGACTGCAACTTAGAACATATAGTTTAACATACTAGAAGAGAAACACCACCTGCTAGAATATACTTACTGGAGATGTGCAGAGAAGATCATTTCATTTCAGATAAAATTTTCGTTTCGGATATTCAGGGTAAATTAGTTCATACATACATATATATATATATATATATATATATATATATATATAGATAGATAGATAGATAGATAGATAGATAGAGATAGATATATATATATATATATATATATATACACACACACACATTTCAAAATTGATGGTCGGTTTCTATATAATCTCACAATGCTGTAGCTATATTAATACACTTTTTACCTTGTGGAGTTACCTAGGAGTCAGCACTGATTGGCTAAAATGCAAGTCTGTCAAAAGAACTGAAATAAGGGTCCGTCTGCAGAGGCTTAGATACAAGGTAATGACAGAGGTAGAAAGTGTATTAATATAACTGTCTTGGTTATGCAAAACTGGGGAATGGGTGGGATCATCTATCTTTTTAAACACAAAAAAGTCTGGAATAGACTGTCCCTTTTATGAACAGAAGACCCTTACTGGTAAGTTTATTAAGTGCAGAGGTTATTTGTTTTCAAACTTCTTACTGAGTTTGTTATTATCTCTATTCAGCACAATGAAAAAAATAACGATGCTGGTAATAAAAACTCTTTAATTTATTAACTTTGTATCAAATAATTGTATAATGTTAATTATTTTACTAAATTAATATAGTTTCTTGTACCTGTCTGATTTTTTTGGTGAGGGGTTATTTGCTTGTTACAAAACAATATAAAGATTTTTGTCTCTCTGATGCACAAAGAAATGTTCTAATTTGATGAACTTAGTTTTTGTTTAAGTTTTTAAAAATGACCATTTTCTTTTTGTCTTGTGTCCAGCTTCTCCTGTTGGCAACGGCTATATCAAACCGCCAGTGCAACCAGTTTCAAGCACGCAAAGAGAAAAAGGACCACCAAGCATGTTGCCTATTAACATCGACCCAGACAGCAAACCTGGTGAATATATACTCAAGAGCTTATTTGCAAATTTTACAACACAAGCAGAAAGGAAGATCCGGATTATAATGGCAGAGCCACTGGTGAGTACAATGTATATAATGTAAACTTATGTTAGTAAAAATACATTATAACTAATATGTTGGCTTCCCTAACAGGTCACATTTTGAGCATTTGTGAACTAGAGCACAGGTGAAATACTCACTTACCTGCACTCACCCAAAGTAATCCTGAAAATGTGCTCTGTTGGTTAGGCCTGAGGACAGGTTTGAAAACCAGTGAGAGAGAGGATTCAATTTTAAGAGACTTTTCATTTTAAATAGATTATCAAATTTACTTTGTTCTTGTGGTATCCTTTGTTGAATATGATACCTAGGTAGTTTCAGAAACAGCAATGCACTACTGGGAGCTAGCTGGTGAGAGGTGGCTATGCAATATGTGTCTTGTCATATATTCTCCAAGTGTGTTGAGCTCCCTGTAGTGCATTGCTGCTCTGGAGATGGCTTTAATTATGCGTTTAACCCCTATTTCATTTTCTACGGGTGAGTAATATGTGATATGTTGTGAGTTTAACTTCCCTTTAAATGCAGAGGGTATTAGTTGGGCTGTTGATAAGAGATTTAGGTTTCTTTGATATCCTGGATCCCATCTCACTACTTACCTAGATTATTTCCATCTGATATCTGTTTACTGATTGTAAGTGTAATGTTTCTGTGAACATTATCAGGAAGATCAGGTAAGTACCATTCATTATGTGACTGACAGACACTGCTCATGTTAAATAGGACCAGATCAGTGATGCTTTGGATAAGCCCATATATCTCTATACAGACTAAGTTATCCTGGCACCCAAATGATTATTAAAGAGACAGTCAACACCTTTAGATTGTAAAATAAAACTAGGGTTGCACCGATACCAATACTAGTATTTGCACGAGTACTTATACTCATGCAAATGCACCGATACGTATACCGATACCTCGACTTCCTACCCATACGCTATCTTGTGGCGTTCTTTTAAACTGCAAGTTCCCATTTAATTTTAAGCTGTAGTGGAGACTCAACTAAAAATGGTTCACTTCTGTTCGGCCAATACAAATTGCTGTTGTATTGTATTATTGTAAGAGAGATCACTGTACCTCGTTCAGACAAACCCCTGAAGTACTGGGCAGATAATAAACTGAGATTTCCAGCTCTGGCTAAAATGGCCCAAAATTATCTTTTTTGCCCCATGCAGTAGTGCTGAAAGTGAAAGACTGTTCAGCTTAGCATCAAACGACATTACTGATAGCAGAAACAGACGTATAGCTGAACATACAGAGATGCTTCTGTTCCTTAAAAAGAACTTGCCACTAACTTTTGAAAAATTATTATAATTGCTAGATTGCCTGTTAATAGAAAATGGGAAAGTGAGGGTGTAATGCACACCAGTGTGTATTACTACCCATAGGGGGCGCCTCCTAAGGCGTATCAAACAAACAAATGCTAAAGCAATATCGAAAACCTAAATAGTTACTAGTAGAATATACAAATATGCTTATACATAAATAATAAGATGTACCAACATAAAGTCCAAGTGGGTAATATTGATACAGTCCCAATAGAAAAATGGATCCAAGACAAGGTAGGCAGCTCTCAGTCTTAGGATGGTCTTCCTGGTAGATGGGTAACTGAAACAAGATAAAACACAGAGGCGCCAAACATGGCCTAGTACAGCCAGATAACAGATACTAAAATCCACAAGATAGCGATTGAATACTCACAAAGGAGGTGCACCCATTGGTGCTTATGAAGCAGACTGGAGCCTCTCAGTGGTCCAGCTCACTGGTATACTTCATGAGTCAGATTGTGGTCCTTGATGGTAGTGATTAACAGGTTCCTGAATGAACACAAATAATGCAAACCATAGCCCAGTAACGTTTAGACAAGCGAGTGGTAGATTGAGCAATCTTACTTACAAGATTCAAAGCACCAGCAGGTGCATAAACTGCAGACTGGAACCAAACAGTCGCCCAGTAGACTGATCCCTCCAGATGAAAACAAGATACCTCTCAGGTGCCAGAGAGTTAGCAGCATAAAAATGATAAAAAAGGGTGTCCAAAAAGCAAGTGTATTTCTGTAAAAATCTTTATTAAAAAGCGACGCGTTTCTCAGCTAAAACAAGCTGTTTCCTCAGGCTAAAACATTATTAAAACACATTCAGATAACACTTGCTTTATACAAACCTAAACCTATTGATTAACCAATCGGATTGTTCAAACCTTAATGGTCATTAAGTGTTAGCACCTGTCTGCTGCAGGGTTGGTATGGCAACCTGGAGCTCTGACATAATTCAGTGCAAATACCAAAACCTCAGCAGACCATACTAAAAACTAAAGACATCATCTGAGTACATATAATTGTGATAAGATCATCATTGTGGATTGGTGATGATAAACATAAATATAACATTGTTAAAAACAAGGCTCTCATTTCCTATGGCATTCTATATTTTTTAAAAAGTATGCTTGAACCAACTGATGATATAATGATATGTTTCCCAAACATCGTGCTTTATACATTTATATACAGCCTACAATGTCAGTCTTACCATATTCTGATAAAATGTAAACACAATGAACAACTTAGTCATACGGTCAGAGCAGGAGATAACAATAGATATCAAATTATTTATACAGACCCAAATCTTCCTGATGTCGACTGCACAATAGCTAAGTTTGTTTGCTGAGACCTATATATATTACCCCCACTAAGTATGAGGCTATTTTATGTGCGATCCTCATAGATCAGTCTGTTTTGTCACTGTTTCAGTGAATGTTCGTTATTTTTCCTGGTTTTACTGCTGTGAACAGTATTGACTCGACATATGGGTGTCAACTAATTGTATAGAATAGAATCTAGCACCAATCACAACATTAGTATGTGCAGATGGGTGTGGACTAAAACCGGAACATGAGAACTTAACCAATAGTTGTGAAGGTGTTTGTGGATGGGGTGGGCTAGCCTCACAGCGTCAGCACAACATGTGCTGAGCGCACAGCCTCAATCTTGCGTGTGATGAGGTCAGCCCACACTCCCACCGTAACCGTCAGCTCCAATCACCTTAGAATATCCTAACTACTTTACAGGGGCCACTATATCCAATGTGCGCCTGAGACGCCTGTACTCTCAAACAGAGCGCTAGCTGCAGCTCTATAACACAAACTAGTAACTGTGATAAGCATCTTGTAAGTGCTCAATTCAGAGCGATATATAAAATGTGATTGTGTGAAAAAATTGATACTTGGTGATCATATATTGATGATTCAATATCATATTGTGTGAATCATGATGCAATAAAAGTTTAGAGTGAATAATGTGAGATAATGTGAAATACGGTGTGATAATGTGGTGATGGAAATAAAGTGATGTGCAGTTGTGCTGTGGCGATCTACCAACGTGGTGGTAGAGGGTGATATGTGAGGTGAGTATAGGTGTTAAACTAAATGACATGTGTAGTTAGACCTGATGCATGTTGTAAATACATGTGTTAGTGATGACATATGATGTGCTGTAAGTGGTGTGTGAATGGTAATGATTGCTACTTAGGAAGAATATTAAGTGCTGTGCTCAAGTATAAAAAAATGGCCCAATATGACACGGCGATTTTGGTAGTGATAATCTTTATGTGATATGCAATTGACTTGATATATATAATATAATATGGTATAGGAGATGTAGTTAGAAATGGAAGAACTCTCTCTAACCAAAAAAGTGAAAGTAAAAATATATAAGTAGAAAGACTCTCTCTCACCAGAGCAGAGCCCTGCCTACCGGACTAGGGTTATGGGGTTCAGATACAAAAATTGTATTACTTAACCCATGGCCTTATTGGTCCAAATGTATATTCAAACAATATTTGTGATAATAGGTAGTGTTATTTAAGCTAACTAGTGATAGATTGGAACACTAGTCATCTCACTAGTGTGAGGATACAGTCTTCTAGTTGCGGGAGATTGGCACAGTAAGTCTGCTTTCCCAAACCATGCGTCAGCACTGTCTTGAAAGTTAAATATAAAGAATTACACAACCCAGGAAAATAGTGCCTGGATTAACTATCCATTATTGGAGCATAGTTAATATGGGACCTTATATGGTCCATAGTAGTGTCAATCACCCTAAAGAAAAAGCTGGAAGGAATAAAAAACTGATAGGAATACAAAAGAGGGGTGCTCTTCTTGTGCCAATTGGAGTTAGGCAGAGGCAAATCTATTCCCTAGTGATAAAACGGAAAAAGGAATATTCCCTATTCATTCTCAGTCGCAAAATCTTGTTAGTTATGTTCTTGAGGTGAGTGTTCTGATGTAAGTCGGATCAAAAAGAAGCCATGTCTAAATTTTCGTTTAAGCCATACGGCTGTAGTGTGACTAATTTTTTGATCCAAAAGGATTCTCTTCTCCTAAGAGTTATTAAGGCATCCTTATTAGATCTAGATATCATCTCTATGGGTGTGATCCTCATAGGGTCTTTGTGTGTCTTGTGGAGATTCAGACAGTGTCTTGAGACACTGTGCGATTTAGATAATTTTTTTATATTGTAGGAGTGTTCACCCCATCTTTTTTTGACCCTACGGCAGGTGCGACCTACGTATTGTACCCCACATTTGCAGCTAAGCAAATATATTACAAAAGATGTTTCACATGTCATACGATTCTGGATCACAAATGATTCTCCTGTAACAAAAGATGTAAACGATGAGACTCTGTGTGATATGAAAGAGCACATTCCACAACGTTTTCTAAAACATTTGGAGACCATATGCTTCTGTTTATTAGTGTCCCATGGAATACCTGGGAATAACTTATTGTTGGTGGATTTGTCCCTGACAATTTTACTCGGGGCTAGAGCTGTTTTTAAAGTCGGGGCTCTCCTATACACTACCTTGGGTTTATCACCCAAAATGAGCTTGAGGGAAGGATCATTGGTAAGGATAGACCAGTGTTTCTTGAGTATTTTGTTAACTTCAAGATGGTGAGAGTTATATCTGGTAATGAAGAGAGGGGGGTTAGTATCCTTAAAGGCAGTTTGGTTTTTAACTTTATTAGTGAAATAACTCGACCTATCTTCTTTCCTAACCCTATCCATCTCCCTGGATATCAGGTCTGGAGGATAGCCTTTTTCAAGAAATCTCTCGCCAATGATTCTGGCTTGTGTATCATAATCATCAATAGATGAACAATTCCTCCTGATACGTTTAAATTGCCCGTAAGGCACATTCATTTTCCATTGATGATAATGGTTGCTCTCAAAGTGGAGAAAACTGTTACAGTCCACTTTCTTGAAAAAGGTTTTTGATGATATTTGTCCATTTGGAGATCTACCAAGTACTAAATCGAGAAATTCAATTTGTTCCTTTTGGATGTTATATGTAAAAGAGATCCCAAAGTTATTATTGTTCAGATGTGTGACAAAATTGCGGATATTATCCTCAGTGCCTTTAAAGATGAACAGGAGATCATCAATATACCGGCCATAGAACACCAGGTTCGCTCCAAACTGTGAATTGTAGATATACAGATGTTCAAAACTACCCATAAAAAGGTTAGCAAAACTTGGAGCGAACCGGGTGCCCATGGCCGTCCCCTTCACTTGAAGGTAATATTTGCTCTGGTAAAGAAAATAATTATGTTTCAATATGAAACTAATCAGTGTGATCAAAAAATCTACTTGTTCACCAGGCATGTATTGATCCTCTTCCAGATAGGATCGCACAGCTCTAATGCCTAATTCATGTTGAATGTTGGAGTATAGAGCTCCAACATCACATGTAATCCACCAGCATTGATCATCAAAGGTAAAGTTTTTTAACTTCATCAGTAAGTCAGACGAGTCCCTTATATGGGAGGGTAGGGTTACAACAAATTTTTGTAAAAACTGGTCAATATATGCTGATAGGGAATCTGTAAGACTTCCTATCCCAGCAATGATAGGTCTCCCTTGTGGTTTCAGGGGGTCCTTATGTACCTTGGGCAGATGGTAGTAAAAGGCCGTGCAAGGGTATTTGGGGAGACAAAAGTCTCTTTCCAGTTTGGTAATAATACCCATGTCTAAGCCTTTTTGTAAAATTCCCTGAAGTAGGTCATAATACTTGGATGTCGGATCCCCACATAGCACCTCATAATACTCCTTGTCATTAAGGATACGGTCAGCTTCAGTCAGATAGTCCTGCATGTCCTGCAGGACTATTGCCCCGCCCTTATCCGCCTGTCTAATGACAAGGTCAGATCTTTTAATGAGTCTGTTCAAAGCTTTCTGTTCTTTATAATTAAGATTGTTTTTATATCTTAATTTTTTCTGCTTTTTGGCCAGTTTT
This sequence comes from Bombina bombina, assembly GCF_027579735.1. Taxonomy (NCBI): domain Eukaryota; kingdom Metazoa; phylum Chordata; class Amphibia; order Anura; family Bombinatoridae; genus Bombina; species Bombina bombina. The sequence continues at coordinate 1,107,958,160 of NC_069501.1, read as the reverse complement.
TCTAGATCTTCCAACACTAAGTTGGTAAATATCTCTATGTGGTTTCCACTGCTCTTGGGAGGAACAAAGGAGGATTTGGGCCTCAAATTGGTATGAATGTATCCATCATATAGATCTTCTATGAGCATGCTGGGTTCGTATACCAGGCAACCATCACTAAGATGAGCATCCATTAGATCTGTGGTGATAGGTCTCATAGAATCATCTTTGAGCTTTTTTTCAGCAAAGTATTTCTGTAATGAAAGTTTTCTTACATAACTGTTGATGTCTACAAACATTTCATACATGCTGAATTGGTTAGATGGGCTAAAAGATAAGCCCCTCCCCAAAACTCTAATCTCCTCATCCGACAGTGAATAGGATGAGAGGTTAAAGATACCCTTCTTGTATTTGTCTAGTTTTTCCTTTTTGCGGGTGATGGATTTACCTCTAGATCCTCGTTTCCGAATGGTCTTTTTTGTCTTTGGGGCAAGGACGGGCCCCCATGGCCTTGCCATACTGGAGGGTCCTGATGTGGGTGACCTGGCCCTAAAAAAGGAGAAGATATTTGTGGGGTGTTAGTACTCCCATTTGCACCATTTGTATTCTCCAAGGTGTGTAAGACTTGATATCTGTTGGGATGTGCAATACTGTGTTCCTGTGATCTTTGGTCAGTATCATTACATCCCATCGTATTACGATGTGATTGTTGCTTGTAAGTATTGTGGTGGTTAGGTCCTGGGCTATTAGAAGCTCCCTCATTATGTTGTTGGTAAGTGTTAAAAGTGGGTGGATACATATTAGAGGTGGAAGGGTGTTCCCTATTCTTATGATAGTGTTGGTTTTGATTGTGTCCCCTTGGGTTCGCATAATTGTTGTGTGATTGGTAACTCGGTGTAGAAGTTTTATGATATGACATATTAGGGTTATATGTATTCGGGGTGAAATTAGTGTTGGTCCATGGGGAATTAGTATCCCTGTAGGGAGGGCCAGGGGGTCTCCTAACTCCAATCTGTTTTTCACTCCTATTGTTTTTTTCTTCATTATAATACTCTTGATTATGGGAGTGTCTGTTCTGGCCGTTGTGTCTTAAGGTCCTATTGACACGGTTATATGTGTAGACTAAGCCCTTGGAGTAATCATCATCATCTCTCTCCATTTTCTTATTTTTATTGTTGATGATTTGCTGTTGGTATTCATCAGCTTTATCATATGTGTTCTTTCTAAGATTTTCGAATTGAGGTGATGATTTGTGTGTATCTATTTCTTTTTGAAGATTATCAATTTCTAGGCCTACTTCGTCTACCAACACCTGTCTGTGTTTGATCAGAATCTCCATAAGGGTCATAGAGCAGGTGTTAAGGGCACTCTCCCACTCTTTCAGGACACCTTCATTGTTTTTGAAGGAGCAATTCTTGAACATCCTAAGTCCCCTAGGGATCTGATTTTTGTTCTTATATTTTTTAAGTGTATCAAGGTTCCACCAGTGTCTGTGTTCTGTTTTGAGCAGTGCCTCTAGTTTGTTAAAAGAGGCCTGTAAGGACAGTGGTGGGTTGGACCCTATAGGGCCTGCCTGTTCAATGCATGCCCTCTTGTTAGCTCTTTCAGAAGTTGACAGCATTTTAAATTGGGTTAACCAACAGTAGTGCTTATTGCAACTGGCTAATTAAGTCAATGTATAAAGGGTGTATGGGTTAATAATAATGTCAATATACAACCTATAGTGAAATATAATATAGGTTGATGTACAATAGATAAAAAATTGACCTGTTCTTATATTAAGCTGGTAAACAGAAGAATAATGAACTAACACTGGACCTATAGCTGAACAGCTATTCACTGGAATGGAGTACAGCACCCCTATTGATGACCTAGATAATAGAAAATGGGAAAGTGAGGGTGTAATGCACACCAGTGTGTATTACTACCCATAGGGGGCGCCTCCTAAGGCGTATCAAACAAACAAATGCTAAAGCAATATCGAAAACCTAAATAGTTACTAGTAGAATATACAAATATGCTTATACATAAATAATAAGATGTACCAACATAAAGTCCAAGTGGGTAATATTGATACAGTCCCAATAGAAAAATGGATCCAAGACAAGGTAGGCATCTCTCAGTCTTAGGATGGTCTTCCTGGTAGATGGGTAACTGAAACAAGATAAAACACAGAGGCGCCAAACATGGCCTAGTACAGCCAGATAACAGATACTAAAATCCACAAGATAGCGATTGAATACTCACAAAGGAGGTGCACCCATTGGTGCTTATGAAGCAGACTGGAGCCTCTCAGTGGTCCAGCTCACTGGTATACTTCATGAGTCAGATTGTGGTCCTTGATGGTAGTGATTAACAGGTTCCTGAATGAACACAAATAATGCAAACCATAGCCCAGTAACGTTTAGACAAGCGAGTGGTAGATTGAGCAATCTTACTTACAAGATTCAAAGCACCAGCAGGTGCATAAACTGCAGACTGGAACCAAACAGTCGCCCAGTAGACTGATCCCTCCAGATGAAAACAAGATACCTCTCAGGTGCCAGAGAGTTAGCAGCATACAAATGATAAAAAAGGGTGTCCAAAAAGCAAGTGTATTTCTGTAAAAATCTTTATTAAAAAGCGACGCGTTTCTCAGCTAAAACAAGCTGTTTCCTCAGGCTAAAACATTATTAAAACACATTCAGATAACACTTGCTTTATACAAACCTAAACCTATTGATTAACCAATCGGATTGTTCAAACCTTAATGGTCATTAAGTGTTAGCACCTGTCTGCTGCAGGGTTGGTATGGCAACCTGGAGCTCTGACATAATTCAGTGCAAATACCAAAACCTCAGCAGACCATACTAAAAACTAAAGACATCATCTGAGTACATATAATTGTGATAAGATCATCATTGTGGATTGGTGATGATCACCAAGTATCAATTTTTTCACACAATCACATTTTATATATCGCTCTGAATTGAGCACTTACAAGATGCTTATCACAGTTACTAGTTTGTGTTATAGAGCTGCAGCTAGCGCTCTGTTTGAGAGTACAGGCGTCTCAGGCGCACATTGGATATAGTGGCCCCTGTAAAGTAGTTAGGATATTCTAAGGTGATTGGAGCTGACGGTTACGGTGGGAGTGTGGGCTGACCTCATCACACGCAAGATTGAGGCTGTGCGCTCAGCACATGTTGTGCTGACGCTGTGAGGCTAGCCCACCCCATCCACAAACATCTTCACAACTATTGGTTAAGTTCTCATGTTCCGGTTTTAGTCCACACCCATCTGCACATACTAATGTTGTGATTGGTGCTAGATTCTATTCTATACAATTAGTTGACACCCATATGTCGAGTCAATACTGTTCACAGCAGTAAAACCAGGAAAAATAACGAACATTCACTGAAACAGTGACAAAACAGACTGATCTATGAGGATCGCACATAAAATAGCCTCATACTTAGTGGGGGTAATATATATAGGTCTCAGCAAACAAACTTAGCTATTGTGCAGTCGACATCAGGAAGATTTGGGTCTGTATAAATAATTTGATATCTATTGTTATCTCCTGCTCTGACCGTATGACTAAGTTGTTCATTGTGTTTACATTTTATCAGAATATGGTAAGACTGACATTGTAGGCTGTATATAAATGTATAAAGCACGATGTTTGGGAAACATATCATTATATCATCAGTTGGTTCAAGCATACTTTTTAAAAAATATAGAATGCCATAGGAAATGAGAGCCTTGTTTTTAACAATGTTATATTTATGTTTATCATCACCAATCCACAATGATGATCTTATCACAATTATATGTACTCAGATGATATCTTTAGTTTTTAGTATGGTCTGCTGAGGTTTTGGTATTTGCACTGAATTATGTCAGAGCTCCAGGTTGCCATACCAACCCTGCAGCAGACAGGTGCTAACACTTAATGACCATTAAGGTTTGAACAATCCGATTGGTTAATCAATAGGTTTAGGTTTGTATAAAGCAAGTGTTATCTGAATGTGTTTTAATAATGTTTTAGCCTGAGGAAACAGCTTGTTTTAGCTGAGAAACGCGTCGCTTTTTAATAAAGATTTTTACAGAAATACACTTGCTTTTTGGACACCCTTTTTTATCATTTGTATGCTGCTAACTCTCTGGCACCTGAGAGGTATCTTGTTTTCATCTGGAGGGATCAGTCTACTGGGCGACTGTTTGGTTCCAGTCTGCAGTTTATGCACCTGCTGGTGCTTTGAATCTTGTAAGTAAGATTGCTCAATCTACCACTCGCTTGTCTAAACGTTACTGGGCTATGGTTTGCATTATTTGTGTTCATTCAGGAACCTGTTAATCACTACCATCAAGGACCACAATCTGACTCATGAAGTATACCAGTGAGCTGGACCACTGAGAGGCTCCAGTCTGCTTCATAAGCACCAATGGGTGCACCTCCTTTGTGAGTATTCAATCGCTATCTTGTGGATTTTAGTATCTGTTATCTGGCTGTACTAGGCCATGTTTGGCGCCTCTGTGTTTTATCTTGTTTCAGATTGCCTGTTATACTGCTAGTTCTTAGCCTGCACAAATATGCTCAAAACATACTGTACTCTGAGGAACATCCTTAGCTTATATAATTGCAGGAAGAGTGTTCATAGGAAAAATAAAGTTAATTCCTATGAACACACATCTTACAATAATAGGACAATGTTTAGATTACATTTGATATATAAGCTTTACCAATGCTCTGTTCACATTTCCAACTCAATAGACTTTAATGGAGTTGGACATGCAATGAGAGCATTGGTAAAGCTTACCAGTCAAATGTAAGCTAGCCCATAGTGTTCCCCATGTTTAAACAGTGCACTGGTATATTTTTTACTGTATTGCACTTTTGGTTGGTTGTGATATTACATTTGTTATTTATTATTGTTATTATGAATATATTTTAATGTAATATTTTTATTTATAAACATGTTCTGTGAAATTTCTACGAGTTTTTACAACTTTGTGACAACAAGCAAATAAAACTGTTTTATTATTTCATAATGTCTTTTGAGTTACAGTTCTTCATAATTATAAAGAAGCTATCTTAACTCATTAGTCGGTATTGTGCTTGGGACACTGTCACATGACTTAAAAAGTATCGGTAATTGGTATCGGTGTGTATTTAAAAAAAGTATCGGTACTTGTACTCAGTCTTAAAAAAATGGTATCGGTGCAACCCTAAATAAAACAATTAATTTTGCATAGTAAAACAACTTTGAAATATGCTTCCATTATTTCTGCTGTCCCCTTTACTTGTAATTCCAGCTCTGAAACTGAAAGAGCACATGACAGGTTCCAAATGCTAACATTGCTGCATATCTGCCCCCTAATTTGCAGTGTGTTATCTTATCATTTTTGTTATGTTTTGTTAACACAATGGCAGTGGCAGGCCCATTCTTCTCCAGAAGTAAGTCCAGATTGACTCCTCAAAATAAGGATTGAAGTTTGACTATTGAAAAACAATTGCAGAAAATAAGGCTGTAATAACATCTAGATACGATTTTTTGGAAACCTGCAGAAAAATGTGCCAATGTGCGACTTAAAGTGCCATAATAGTAAAAAACTGATATGCTCTAATTCATTACACTCTGCACTACTGCGTGTTTAACCCCTGAAAAGGGAGTTTGGGACCCCAGAGCACTGCTGGATCCAAGTGGAAAATGCCACTTATCGAATCAGCAACTCTAGTCGCACAACGGTTTCTGCTCTGGACCAGCAGTGCTCTGCAGGTCCCGTGAGTTAAACACACAGTAGTGCAGGGTTGATAGTCTTAAATGAACTTTCTCATTTATTTCTATTATCACATTTGCTTCATTCTCGTGTCATCCTTTGAACATCATTGCTCTACTGGCAGCTAGCTGAACACATCTAGTTAGATAATCACAAGAGACAAATGTGTGCAGGCACCAATCAGCAGCTAGCTCCCACTTGTGTAGTATATGTGTGTATTATTTTTCAACAATGGATACCAAGAGAACACAGCACATTTGAAAATAGAAATTAAGTTAATAAGTGTCTTAATATTACATGCTCTATCTGAATCATGCAAGTTTAATTTTGACTTTCCTATCCCTTTAAAATATTTTGGACAATTATGGCTCTTTAAACGTTGTATTGATTAATTAAATCTTACTTTATTATTGCTCAATTTTTATATCATACTGGACTGACAGTCACAAACATACAAAAATGTAAATAATCTATAGTACAAAATAACTTAAAGGAACTGCACAAAAACAGTGGTCTGTTGTCTTAATATCAATATGTAGAGGTTGCTGCAAATATATAGTTTGGCAAAACAATCCTGGTAAAGCTTTTAATATCTATCTATCTATCTATCTATCTATCTATCTATCTATCTATCATCTATCTATCTATCATCTATCTATCTAATATCATCTAAATATCTGTCTATCTATCATTCTGTCAATTTGTATGTATGTCTATCTATCTATCTATCTATTTGTCTGTCTATATATATCTATCTTTTATCTATGGTGGGTGGAGTTTGGCTTTTGAAAAATAATTGCAGTAAAAAGGATGTTAATTTGTTTTAAAACTTTTAGACTTAATTTATGTTGTTTTGCTATAGAATAACAAATCAATGTCTTGTAATCACAAGGTGTTCACTGTCCCTTTAAAAGCATTGCCTCCTCAGAAATACTGAATAATTCACAATGATTCTACAAATAAATGAACTGCTATCATTTTTAGCCACCTCATTCTAGTACATTGCATTCCTACACTAAGGTCTCATCGCAGTATAATATTTAACCTCAGGCATTTTTAGTTGTCCTGAGGCAGTTTGCTATTTGGAATTGTGTATAAATTTAATGCAGCATAGAAAGTCACAAAGTTTCTGTCATGGGGCATGTGAAAGGCAGATTAGTCACTATGCAAATTAAGCACTTGCCTAAGGGTTATCATTATAATATCAGTCTATTATTTTAATTGCTTGCATGAGCAGCTCATGTGGGGCTCATAGCACCAAGTCTTACATTCTATCTGCTGACCAATATACCTGAAAATACTGATCAGGACCCCTATGTTTAGAACTTTCTGGAATTAATAGACACCTATGGGGTTAAACAAATAGATACAGTCCCACTTAGCAGCCACAGAGAACTGTGTAGGTGACAGCCAGTGAGCCAATCAGCAATGACAGTTGCTTGATCCTGCCAATCACTGTGCTGTGTTCAGCTCAGGAGCTGCAATGCTTGCGGCTGCCGAGCAGGACCTTATCTATGTGTTAAATCCCTTTGCAGGGGTTAAGAGTTCCACGTTGAGTAGTGCAAAAATGTAATTTAAAGGGGCATTCTAGTCTATGAATAAAATGCTTAAAAAAATACATTTTATATCTAAACAGGTTTACTGAATTTAAGTCTTTCAAGAATAATAAACCTATAGTGAAAGTTGTGACATGGCGAAACGTACGTTGGACTATGTCACTGTCGCACAACCTACGTCACTTCCAGAAAGCATGCAAAACAACGTGATACTTTAACACTGTTTATGAAACAGTCTACATCCATCCACTATATAGGATTACTGTTCCTCCCCACTAAAAATATAGAGTGGTGGTTTACTCTTTGAACTAATATTGTGGCATTTTATTGATTTAAATTAATGTTATTCATTTTTTAAGTTGAAGATGACCGTATATAATATCAGGTATGTGAGATCATTAGTACCAATTTAGCTCCACCATTTGTGAGTAGCCTCTTGGCCATTATTCTCTTGCTTTATAAATCTTTAATGAAATTACACTACAGCAATTTTTCTTTTTCAAGGTGTGGAGACTCACAGTGGATATTCCTATATGGACTAATATTTTGATACTTCGACTGTATCCTTCTTTTGTGCACAATCACAATTGAATTATTTATATTTATCTATCTATAATATATATATATATATATATATATATATATATAAACTATTTTACGTATTACAGTAATTCATCAGATTACGTGTGAGCTTCAGAAAGCTGAGTAACTACATAAAATGAATCTTTGCTCTGCCATAGTAACAGCCAGTAGTCACACTAAGTAATGACTTCATAGGCTGACCCTTTTTGAAGCCTTTCCATGTTTTAATTGCAATTTAGTTGCCAGATACAGCAATTTGTTGCTTACCAGACTCCACAATTCTTCTCCTACATTCCTTTGTACATTTACCATATGATGTATTAAGAATTATTTTGCTTTACATATTTTTTTTTCTGAGTGAAAACCTTTAGTATTTTAAATCCTATATGTGTTTTGGAGACCTTCTTACGAACATTTTTTAATGAAAGCAACAGACTTATGTATGAAAATATAACACTGCTCCTTTGATCCTATGTAAAAACATGACAAGCGCTTAATTCACAAATGTACGTTTGAGCCCAGTTGAATTATTTCATGTTGTGAAACTCCAATAACCACTAAAGAAGGTTGAATACAACCGATAACCTTCTTTGTGTTCAATTAAAATTGTTCTGCTCTTGAATGAGATTGCAAAGATGCCTTAATGTTATATTATTTTGCAATATTATGACTTAATTGCTGCACAGAGAAGTGATTTATAAGTTTGAGTCTGAGAGCTACTGAACATTTTAAAGTATTTGCACATTGCTTAATAGTTAGATTATATTGAGGGCTTTAAATAATTTAAAATTATTTCTTATTTGTATGTTAATGTATGTAATTCTGTGTGTTTCTGTGTATGTGTTTGTATCGGTGTGTGTGTGTGTCAGTGTGTGATTCAGTGTGTATGTATGTGTGTCAGTGTGAGAGTTTGTGTGTCAGTGTGTGTGTCAGTTTGTGATTCAGTGTGAATGTGTGTGTCAGTGTGAGTGTGTTTGTGTCAGAGTGAGTGTGTGTGTGATTCAGTGTGAGTGTCTGTGTGATTCAGTGTGTATTTGTGTGTGTGTGTGTGTGTGTCCATGAGTGTGTGTCCGTCAGTGTGAGAGTGTCAGTGTGTGTTTGTGTGTCAGTCTGTGATTCAGTATGTGTGTGTGTCGGTGTGTGATTCAGTGTGTGTGTGTACGTGTCAATGTATGTTGGTGTGTGAGTGTGTTGGTGTGTGTCTGTGTGAGCGTGTCAGTGTGTGATTCAGTTTCTGTGTGAGTGTATCAGTATGTGATTCAGTGTGTCCATGTGTGTATCTGTATGTGTGTCTGTGTGTCTATTTGTGTGTGTGTGATTCTGTAAGTCAGTGTGTGAATCTTTACGTGTCAGTGTTAGTGTGTCAGTTTCCAGGAAAGCAAGATCTGGTGGAATAGGACATTGCTTGTTATAATACACCTGTGCATATCTGTGTGTGTGTGTGTGTGTATCTGTGCGTGTTGGTATGCGTGAGTGTGTGTTTCTGTGTGTGTGTGTGTCAGTGTGTGTTTTGTGTTGGTGTGTCAGTGTACACACCTTAGTGGAAATGGTGGTCATGACTCGCTGGGGTTGCCTGCACTCTTTTCCTTCTATGTAAATTGTTGCTGAAGATCTTGTGTAGGATCACAAAGGGAAACTTAAGCATCTGAAACAGTTGCTTTTCAGCTTATTTACAACTGTCCCTAATTGTCCTCAGAAGGAAAATAAAAAAAATATAAAAACAGAACTGTGGTTTAGTGTCCTTTTTAATTGCCATAATTGAATTATACAGTTTTTCCTTTCCACTGTGGGCTTAATCCAACCCCAGCGTGTCTTTTGTTAGATAAATAAGTGGCCAGTGAGTACATTTTAGAAAATCCAGTACTTGAACCAAACATTTTACATCCATGGAAACAAATTGTAAATAATCAGCACATACACAGGCACAAAAACGTGTATGCTGGATCCACACAAACTGGGCCAGCTCAACCAATAGACTCAGGCAGCACTTGAGAAGGGACAGCAATTCAGTAACTGAGTCAGTCACTGTCAGATCCAGACCACTAATGTCCCCTGGTTATGCAGGCTCCCAGCAGCCTACACTCATCATGCACAAAGGCACAGAACCAGTCAAGGTGGGATAAGTGTATCTCTTCCCTAACTTCTTTCCCACTTATTGCACAATTGTGCATAAGCATTGGTAGCATGCAGGCAGGCATAGTAAGGTCAGCAGCCAGGTACGTTGATATCCTAATCAGTAATGTTATTGCTTGGGGCGTCATTTCCTTCTTGGACCCCGGCAGTACACTATATTGAGCCGGACCTGCAGACAAAGCAGAAATGAGTCTGTTCCAAGGAAATTGAGCTCTTTGTGACTTGCATGTGAAAAAGCACATGGCCCTTATTTAGTATGGGATAACAACTTTTTCATGCGTCTTACTCAAGTTTTGTAAATGGCTTTATTTTGTCATTTAAAATAGCTTCTTCTTTTGAAACCTCCGCCTATAATGAAAATAAGAATACTTTTGTATTCTCTTTAGAAAAGTTTTGTAAACAAGAGGCAGCAAATGGCAATCATGTTCCCATTGTTGGTGGAAGAGATAGGTAAAAACATTTTCCTTTTCAATAGCTCTCTCTAAGGGCCCGCTGATCAAAAACTCCCCCCACGGAGAGAAATTGCACATCATTTTCTGGAGTTTTTTTAGACCGAACCCTGCATAGTTTGATAAACATCTCTCAAGGTAAAATTTGAGTTTTTAAAAAGTTTTGGGAGACCGTGCCATACAAGACTTCTTATATCCTCTCTCCTGAGAGGAGAACATAGATCATTTGGGCCCTAAGCATTGGCCATTGTGTACAGACAGATACATAAGATATCAAGGCTGTATGTATAAAGAGATAGATAAGATTAGGAGGTCTGGTATTTGTGATGACTCAGTGTATTTATTTGGACATGTTCTTAAGAACATTGATTGAGACTTCAATCAGCAAAAACAGATAATTATTAATATATAAAAATAAACCTAAAGGATCGATTTACCATATATTTTTATAGTCTAAAACTACTATAGCAATTCATAGTGAACACATTAAGGAAACAAATTTTTACAATACAATGTCCATTTAAAGGGACATAATAGTTGAAAAATTACATAATTCAAACCCTTTTCTTTAAAATACCCCAAAGGTGGTATAACATACTTGGCCAAGTCATAGTTTTCAATTTTTTCTTCTTTAGAAACTCTCTTGTGATTTTGGCAGTGTGATTTGGTTTGTTATAATAGTGATATATTTATCTTCTGCTAAGCTTCAGGAGACTTGGAGTCATCTTGTCAGCCAGTATTTTGGTATATCCACAGGCATTCATGGTGCCATTTATAAATGTAATTTCCCCCAATACCTTTTGCACTCATGCAGCATCATATCATGACACTCCCACCTCCATGCTTCACTTTTGGGACTATGCATTCACTGTAATAATCCTGACGAGGTTCACCTTAAACATGCTGGAACCCATCTGAGCCGAACAAATTTATATTGGTCTCATCTGACCAAAGTTTAATCTTGCAGTTTTGTGCTGAAGAGAAAACAAGGTTTTCTTCATGGATGCCGTCCATAGAGGTTGACATTATGCAATGTCCTTCGCACTATCTGTGCTGTCACAGAAACTCCAATTTTCATTGATAACCACTGAGCCAAGTCTAAAGCACTTGCCCGTCTGTTTTTCAGAGCTAGATTGTGCAAAAGTAGCACAACTGTGTTTCAACTGATTTTTAGTTTCTCACCAATCTTCCTGTATTCTTTACTATCTTTGTGAATTCTCACAATCAGATTTTTCAATTCCTCTGGCCATTCTTTTTCATCCGGGGCCATGATGCAGACATGCAGATAGGCACAGCCCATAGGTCCAAATTGAGAAAGTTCTGCTGTTCACAGGTCATTTTATAACCATGTTCATGCAATTATTTTTAATGGAAATCACAGGTGTACTCAATTTTGTTTCAATGATCATAGGTTTTCTAATTTGTGTTTCAGGAATCACCAGAGTATTCACTTTTGTTGCATTGAGTATATGTGATATTGGTTATTTATAGCTTCACACAATATATAAAACAGAGAAATAAAAAATAGATTCAATTAATTATAGTATGGTGCAGACCCTGAAAAAACACATTTATTTATTCTTGAAAAGAAAGCATACACTTGCGTAGCCTCTTAAAAAGCCAGGGATTTCAGCACTCAAAATTTATATATTTTATAAATAATTTTATCACACAATATCGTTTCAAACAATTTAATAATTTATTTTGGTTGTCACCACTCAACAAATGGGTCTCCAAGAAGGGACCACATCCATAATTATTATTATTCTTTATTTATAAAGCACCAACAGATTCCGCAGCGCTGCCCATGGGTAACAACTAATCAGTGGCAACACCTCTCTCAGAGGATAACCCAATAAAGAAAATTGGAAATCTGTTATCATGAGGTAAAAAGCCTGAGGATCTATGCCATAGATCAAAGAGCTATTTATACACATACATATGCAGTTTAGTATGGCATTTAGCCATGTACAATAGCAAATCAATACAGATTACACACCATACTAGATGAACAGATAGGGATATGGACTAGCGCCTACTCTATACTCTTGAAGCTTGAGGGGGGGTGATACCTAGTAACCACCAATAGAAATCGAGTAAAGGATGGAATTGGGGGATTTCCATCCTTTACTAGATGAACAACACCCAGGCCAGAGGATAGCACCAATAAAAATAAAAGGTTATTTCTATCATGGTACTCATAAGGGATCTATGTTCCTAATCTAGTAGATGCGTAATTACAACTAAACATTTGCAGTAATAAAAGTGTGCAGTGTAAATGCTAAGCCAAACATTGTATCATTTGCAAAGTTCCCACTAGCTCCACATAGTACTGGTAAGTGTATCAGTTCAATTGGGATTCAGCACTTATTTTCAGGTGTGGTGCCTGTTAATTTAAAGCACTTGTTTCCAAAAATAATCTTGTGGTAAGAAGCAACAAAGTTATTCCGTTAATACGTTACTATGAGCTTCGATCATCAAAGGAATCCTTCACTTTGGGAACCATCAGCAGAAGGTTAAATGCAAAGCATTTTTCGCTCAGTTAACTGCACATGTAAACGTCCATGTAAACTGGAAAGCCGGTCCACCGCATGAGATACTGACGTCACACGCCAACAGCCGTTTCACCCCCTCGTGTGACCAAACGTCATAGGGGCTTCCTCAGGGCGTACACAATATACACATATATTTAACACTTGATTTGTTTGTGTCACTACTAGATATAGTTAGTGTTTTGATGTGGATAGTATTTTAGTTTTATAAAAGGGTGGTGCTTAAAATGATAAGGGAATTGCTGTTCTTATTTGCCCTTGTATCTGACGATTAGTTAGGTTGTGGTCTTCACCTTGCATTATAGTTCAACATCGTGGGCACATTATAGTCCTTATATGGTTCTTTTGGTAGGATTGTTTGACTTACAATATTGTTTTATGTTGGTGGGCAGGTTATACAGTGATATGTATCGTAATAGTTTATCATCTATATATGAAGAGTGTGAATGAGTAATAAGGATTAGATTGATTTCACAGGATGATTTGCTCCACTTTGTGGAGGCAACCCCTGATTGGCTGGGAAGGTGTTTTTACAGACAACATTAAGCCGGATGAAACTGCTTTTTAACGCCAAGAAACACTTTGTTTTGTTTTCATAAGTCTTTTTAATACTTGCTCCTGTCTCTTGTGAGTTACTTACCTGATTGGTGGGATTACAGAGGTGGGCGCCTTATCTGCATGTGAGTGTGAATTTACCATTATATTACTCTACAAAATGACTGTATTTACTTAACCATGAGGCGCCTCCTATTTGTTATTGTTTACCAACACTTCCATGACTGCTCCACAAGCAAGAAAAAAAAATGATGTGATTAATATTCCTATGATCCTTTAAATAGAACACCTGTCTGCTACCAGACTGATAGCCAATCATCATCTCTTGCTTCCTATGATGTTCATGAAAACAGACGTCCGGAATCAACATTTGTTATTCGTTTATATATTGCAAGACGTGAAATAGACCAAAGAGTGTGATAACTTTGAGATAAGGCTAAATATGGAATAAAAAGCTTAAATCAATCAAACCAATATATGTAATAAGGTTGATATCTTTATAAATTAGAAATCACAAGTATGCGCATATATTAATGTGCAAACACACCAGTATTGAAGCTTTCATAAATGGTTGCCTATATGGCCAAAAGTATGTGGGCATCTGACCATGACACCTATATGAGCTTGTTGGACATCTCATTTCAAAAACAATGGCCATCAATAAGAAGTTGCCAACCCCTTTGCAACTATAACAGCAGCCACTCATCTAGGAAGACTTTCCACAAGATTTTGGAGTGTGTCTCTTGGAATTTATATCAATTCCGCCAAAAGGGCTTTTTTGAAAGGTCAAGCACTCATGTTGGACGAGTAGGTGTGACTCACAATCAGCATTTCAGTTTGTCCCAAAAGTTTTCATTTGGGTTGACGTTAGGACTCTGTGCAGGCCACTACACCTCAAACTTGTCAAATCATGTCTTCATGGACCTCACTTTGTGCACAGGGGCACAGCTATACTGGAACAGGAAAGGGACTCCTTAAACTGTTGCACAAAGTTAGAAGCACCTACTTGTCTAAAAGTCTTTGTATCCTGTAGCATTAAGTTAACCCTTCATTGAAACTAAGGGGCTTAGCCCAATCCCTGAAAAACAGCCCCAGACCATTGTTCCTCCTCTATCAAACTTTACAGTAGGCACTATGCATTCTAGTAGGTAGCGTTCTGGTATCTGCCACGCCCAGATTCTTTCATCAGACTTCCGGATAGTGAAGTGTGATTTATCACCCAAGAGAACATGCTTTCACTGCTCCAGAGGCCATGTGGCAGCATGCTTTACACCACTCTAGCCAATGCTTGGCCTTGCTTATGTTGATGTGAGACTTGTACACATCTGCTCAGCCGTGGAATCCCATTTCATACAGCTCCCAATGCACAGTTCTTGTGCTGATGTTGCTTCCAGAGACAGTTTAAAGCTCTATAGTAAATAATGCAACAGATGATAGATCATTGTATTAAGCTCTTCACTCTCTCTTTTGACACATCTCCTACACTCTGCAGTTTCTCTCTGTGAGTTTGCCTGGTTTACCATTTTGTGGCTGGGCTGCTCCTAGATGTGTGAACTTCACAATAATAGCACTTACAGTTGACCAGGGTAGCTTTAGTAGGGCAGACGTGTGGCAAATGTGGCATCCTATGACAGTATCACAGTTAAAGGCAATGGAAGTGTGCGTGCACTATATAGAAATGAGAGTGGCTGAAACACACATACTTTGGGCCATATAGTGTACATTTAGTAATGATACATTTTAAGATCAATATCATCATGGAGCCAAGTAGATTATCTTGATATTCAGCATTACTTATCTGACACATTTAGTTGTCCTTTAACATAAAATCATTAAATATTATCCTTAGAAATCCAAGTGTAAAATACTTTCAGTGATGCCTATCAGCTTATGTGACAGCTGTAGAGTACGTAATTATCTGGGACAGCTTTAGCCTTAAAACCCCATCCAGTCATGAATGGTCCCCCAGATCTCTGTTGTAAAAAGATATGTCCACTTAAACTTCATGTAATAGACACTGCTATAAATAATAATATGCACAGATACTGATATCAAAATCCAATATAAAACCTTTTAAAAACTTACTTAGAAGATCCCAATTTAGCACTGTTTATAAGGTTAGGCTGGTACACCCACTGAAAGGGGCTGAGAGCAGAACCTACCCCCATACCCTGCATATGAACAGACCCATTATACAAACAGAAGCAATCTGAAGTCTGTATACATCAGTATACATCAAAAACTCTGGGGCTTGATTAGGAGTCAAAAATAAGCAAAACTATACATAAAAAATAAGCAAAACTATACATTTTTTAAAAAACACCCCCAGATGGGCTATATAAATGGATCATCTACAAAACATTTATGCAAAGAAAAATCTAGTGTACAATGTCCCTTTAAGCAGTTTAGAGGAATTCATGTTCAGCCATAAAAATACTTTAAATCAGACCATCCCAGATACAAGTTTCCTCAGGAAATTATTATGACTTGATTATTAATAGTATTATTATTATTATTAATATTAGTAGTACTAGGATACTATTTTGGTTTCTATTTTTACGGAAAAACAAAATCATGATTTGTTAATAATGAATATGATGTATAAATTCTATTTTTCTTTTTTTTCCCCAGGAGAAGCCATTAACAAAATCACTTCAGAGGGGGGAGGATCCACAGTTTGATCAAGTAAGTTTCACACTAATGCGCGATTATTGTTCATGGAACATTAGTCTTGTGCAGTTTTATTTTTGTCCAGTTATGAACTATATTTTAAATAGTTGTAAATTGCAAAATCAATGCAATATTTAGTTTTTCTATTAAAAGGGATATGAGACCCAAAAAAAACATTTTTGTGTGTGATTCAGAAAGAGCATATGATTTTAAACAAGTTTCCAATTTACTTATATTATCAGATTTGCTTTGTTCCCATGGTATTAATCGTTGACGAGATACCTAGGTAGCATTGCCATCTAGTGCTCTTGCAAATGGATAACATTCTTCCAAAACTGCTACCATATCGTGCTCCAGACACATGCACGCTCCTGAGCTTAAGTCCCTGCTTTTTCAACAAAAGAGAACAAAGAAAATCTGATAATCCATGCTCTATCTGAATCATAAAAGAAAAAGGTGGGGTTTCAGGTCCCTTTAAGAACTAGTAATACAAATACAGATTTTTGCACTTTAATAGGTTTACTAAAACGTTCTTTAGTGGAAAACAAGGCTAAACATTTCCGAGAGGTGGTAAAATAGGTCTATTTGTTATAGATGTAAATTTGCACATGCGCAAATTCATATTATAGGGTTCTCTTAATAGTGTTCTATAGATAATATTTACAGTTAGTAAAATGACAGAATATCGGCACTCATGATAATGGGGTACACATTAGCTGGCTCCTATTGTACATTACCGCATGTAAAATAAATAACTGAACTCTAAGTACATTTAAATTATGGGCTTCACAGTGAAGTGCAAAATTCAGCACATTGTTGTATTTCACAGATATGAGACCTTAATAAATTGCATAATAAAAATTCTAATTTATTCAACTACTTTCCAGTTTACTTCTGGATAGGAAATGAAAAGAAGCCTGTGTGAGTGTCAACATATGTGACAATATTGATCTTTTCTATATATTACATTGATTGGTATAATTAAAATGAATATTTATAACAAGAGGGATGTAATAAGTTGTATGGCACATGAAATAAACTTCCAAAATAAATATTTGGGTATTTAGGCAGAAAATAACATATTATAGAAAAATATTTGTAATAGTAACTATTCAAGCCACAGGTGATATCACTGCACTTATGGGGGTTCAGGTAATAAACTGGAGAGGAAATGTGGTAAGAAAATGTTAGTGTATATTTTGTGCATCCCTGAACAGTAGAGTCTTTAAGGAGCACTTGAAACTTTGAAAACTAGGGGAGAATCTTGTGTAGCGAGGCAGAGAGTTCTACAAGATAAGGGCCAATCTGGAGAAGTCCTGCACATGAAATGTGAAGAGGTTAGAGAGTAGGAGGTCATAAACAGAGCAAAGTGAGTGGGAGAGAGTATCTGGAGATGAGGTCTGACATATAGGGTGGTATCAGTGTATTGAGGGTCTTCAATGTCAGAGTCAGGATTTTGTGTTTTATTCTGGAGGTTAGAGGAAGCCAGTGATGTTTTTAAGGAGGAAATAACAGGGATTGGCCAAAGATTGGATGTGGAAGGTGAAAGAGAAAGATTTGAGTCATGTGACCCCAAGATGTCGGGCATGCGGACATCCAGGATGAAATCTTAGAATAACAGTATCAAAGGCTGCAAAATAATTAGCAGAGAGAATTGGCCTTTCAATGTTGTTGCAATTTGTTTATTAGTAACTTTAATTATTGCTGTCTATGTGGAGTGTTGGGTGTGTAATCCAGATTGCAATAGATCAAGGAGGTGGTTTAATGTGAGGTTATGTGATAAACATGTATATACAGTCTTTCCAGAAGTTTTGAGGGAAAGGGGAGTAAGGAAGTAGGGTGATATTTGGATAGGTATGACAAGTGCATGTTTAAGGGATGAGGGGAATATACCAATGCTGAGGGAGAGATTAAAAATATGTGTAAGAACTGGAGTAAGAGTAGGAGAGAGGGAGGGCAGTAGCTGTGAGGGGATGGGATCAAGGGGAAAGATAGTGAGGTGAAAGGAATATATAAGGGCAGAAACTCATTTTTCAGTAACAGGGGCAAAAGAGCTGAATTTGTGGTTTTGGATGTTTGCCAATGGTTGAAGGGGTTGGAGACTGGTAGTATCTTGAGAGATAATTTTGTTTCTAATGGGATCGATTTTGTTGTTGGCTGGCAAAATCTTGAGTTGAGAGAGAAGTGGTAATAGGAGGTGCGGATGGGCGGAGAAGGTATTAAACTATTAAAAGTGGAAAAAATACATTTTGGGTTTGAAGAAAGAATGGAGATAAGAGTAGAGAAGTAATCCTGCTTCGAGAAATAAAGGGCAGAATAAGAGGAGTTCAAGATGGAACTTGTAGTGAAGGAAGTCAGCTGAACATCATGATTTTCTCCAATGTTGCTGAGCAGTAATAATTACTAACGGGTATCATTTACTCAGATAGGACTTGCAAGAAATTATCTTTGACAATTATTTACTCCTTTTTTTAAGGGACACTGAACCCAAATATTTTCTTTCGTGATTCAGATAGAGCATGCAATTTTAAGCAACTTTCTAATTTACTCCTATTATCAATTTTTCTTTATTCTCTCTGTATCTTTATTTGAAATGCAAGAATGTAAGTTTAGATGCCAACCCATTTTTGGTAAACAACCAGTGTCGTCCTTGCTGATTGGTGGATAAATTCATCCACCAATAAAAAAAGTGCTGTCCAGAGTCCTGAACCAATAAAAAAGCTTAGATGCCTTCTTTTTCAATTAAAGAAAAAATTGATAATAGGAGTAAATTAAAAAGTTTCTTAAAATTGAATGCTTTATCTGAATCACTAAAGAAAAAAATTGGGTTCAGTGTCCCTTTAAGTAGAAAACTGGGTTACTGTTATTATTGTGCTTAAAAACGTCTATACATTATTCTTTGTGTTTTCTCCTGTCATTAGCATAATTCAGTTTGTATTAATTTTAAGAACATGGTATTTTATGTTAATTGAAGATGAGCATGAATAGTTCAATTTGTAGAATTTATCGTGTGGTTATATTATTAGTGAGGGCCTAGACAGTACAATATTGCTGAATTTCTAAACATCTCAAATTCCTATGCCTATAAAAAAGATTCACTATTAATTGACGTATTTGCATATCTTAGTGAATATAATCCATAGGTCTTTTGTCTCTGTAATACAGACAAATGTTCTCAGTGTATAACCCCTTTATCAGGTCTAATGGATTGGTAACGCCCTAAAATGTTTGTATTTTCAATGTTTTCGAGTTTTGTGCATATGTAGACATCCACTATTACTATTACATTTGATTACTTTTACTATCTTGTACATAAAAGAGCAGGATTGAAATACATAAAAATGTTTTTGGTAGAAAAGGAAAAATTGTTTAAATTTTAAAGAAAATGTGTGTGTTTTTTTCACAGCTGATACATAACTATCCATTGTTAGGTGTTTGATTGGAGGCATCTCTGTATTAGTAGACAAGGAAAAGCCTCCGTAAACATTACAAGAAAAAATATTTTTATTGGCTATCAGACGGCAAATTCAAGGAAACTGCGGTGTGATCATATAATTGTCAAATAAGTAAATAAATACTGTATATGGGAAACAAATGCTCTAATCCACTAAACAGATTTGTCTTTATTTTTGGGATATTGGTTACAGCAGCATTTTTAAAACTACAAAGAGATTTATTAGTTTGCTGTGTGAAATTAGTTGTGTAGTGGGAACTAGATTACAAAACAGAAGAATCTGCAGAAAGCAATTGTTTATTTGATTGAATGAGGTGTATGCACATATCGTTGTATAAATAAAGTTGTTTTAATGTTACTGTTGGCAATTTGTTTTCTTATTTATTATTTTTTTCTATCTAAACAAGGTTCTTGTTAAGCTGGTTTATCAAATATAGCTACTAGCCTTGGCTGGGTTTTTTGTTGTTATTTCATCATTATCATCAACACCATCATAATGATTATTATTGTTGTTATGAATAATGTTGAGGTCATCATGATGTACATGAAGTAAGCTGTGTCAGAATCCTGCATTGCACAAATCCTATAGTGGGCTTGATAGAGCCATTCTGATAATTGTTGTACTATGTTGAGATTAGAATTACTAACCTTAGGTTGGTAAAGTTTGGTTATGATGTTGTACTTCTGCACAAGAAGATGATCATGCTTTTGCTTTTGGTCCCTTTAATATTTTGTGCTCTTATTTCCTAATAATGATTTGGCTAAGCAGATTAAAGGAACAGTCTACCCAACATTTTTTTATTGTTTTAAAATATAGCTAATATCACTTTATTACCCATTACCCAGTTTTGGATAACCAACACATTATTATATTAATATACTTTTTACCTCTGTGATTACCTTGTATCTAAGCCTCTGCAGACTGCTCTCCTTATCTCAGTGCTATTTACAGACTTGCATTTTAGCCAATTAGTGCAGCTTCATAAATAACTCCACGGATTCAGTATTATGTTATCTATATGGCAATCTCTGGCTGGGAAAAGCTGATAAAATGCACTAAGATAAGAGGCAACCTGCAGAGGCTTAAAGGGACAGTATACACTCATTTTAATATAACTGCATGTAATAGACACTACTATAAAGAATAAGATGCACAGATACTGATATAAAAATCCAGTAAAATTGTTAAAAAACGTACTTAGAAGCTGTCAGTTTAGCTCTGTTGAAAAGGTAGCTGGAAAGCCCACTGCAAGTGGGAAATAAGACACTCCCCCCTCCCCCTTCTTTTGCATATGAAAAGACCCTTTACACAAACAGGAGCAAGCTGGAGAAGGTAGCTGACGGTATTCAAATAAAACTTTGGGGCTTGGTTAGGAGTCTGAAAACCAGAGCAATGTTATTTAAAAATAATCAAAATTATAAATTTTTAAAAAAAAAACAAACTTTATGGGCTTTATAAATCATCTACAAAACATTTATGCAAAGAAAAAATGAGTGTATAATGGCCTTTTAATAATAGTCAGAATTTTAGAGGTTTAAAGGTTATAAAGTATATCAATGTAACAATATTGGTTGTGCAAAGCTGTGGAATGGGTAGTAAAGGCATTATCTATCTATTTTAAACGATAAAAAAAAAATCAAGCTGACTGTCCCTTTAAGCGTTTGATTGCAAAGGACAGCACTCTGGCATCCTCCACAAAGCTCGTTGATTGCAAGGGATGGCAATGTGTCATTCTTTGTATTGTAATTAAAAAAAAAGACCTCATTGAATAGTTTTTGTATGTCAGTGCCGGAATGATGTGTGAATGATGACATCACGCACCATATGGAAATTAGTACACATAGAAGAAGAAATAACAAATTCTTTTCATTGCTTAGTTTGCACACTTTTAACATAATGTAAACGGACAGTAAAGTCACAATTAAACATAAATGTATTGGAAAGAGAATGAAATTTAAAATAACTTCCCAATTTACTTCTATTATAAATTTTGCTTAATGCTCTTGATATCCTTTTGTTAAAGAGTAATCCTAGGTGAACTCAGGAGCATGCACGTGTCATTAGCCATCTGGTGGCTGTGTTTGCAACATTGTTTATAGCAATATTATACATAGTTGCAAACACTGCTGCCATAGACTGCTAAAGACACATGCACACTCCTAAGCTCCTATCAGCCTACCTAGTTTTATTCTTCAACAAAGGATATCAATAGAGCAAAGCAAATTTGAGAATAGAAGTAAATTGGAAAGTTGTTCAAAACTGCATGTTCTATCTCAGTCATGAACGTTTCATTTTACTGTCCCTTTAATACTGAAGATTGTGTTTTTTTTGCATATATAATATATACCTACACATGAACAAAAAAATTAGATTATATACCCCTTTAAATATGTGCTTTCCCAGTGAACCAGTAGCTCCAGGTGCTAATTATATCAACTGTAGTAATTACTAGCTTACTCCTTGAGGGACTTGTAGTGATTTGATTCCTGGAGGTGCTGCATTGCTGTGTTCTATTTTGAGGAAGAAACCGATCCCACTGCTGTTTTGGCTCCATACGTTAAATCAGGCTGGGATACATTTCCTTAACCTGTGTTTAGGAACAGGGGTGGCTTAAGGTTTCTAGATTATTTGTAGTATTATAGATCTGTTCCCATGGAGCTTTGTTTACTAAATTCAGCGACAGGCGTAATATACAGAAACTAATCATAATTCAGAATAAAAATATTACTGTATAAGAAACATTACAATCAAAATATAGTAAGGTGATTTGAGGTTGTTTAGTTAGAAGAGGCTGTTTATTGATACCATTGTCACTAGGACAGTTTAAAGGGACATGGAATTTTATAGTATTATCCCAAAGCAATTTGCAACTTAAAGTTTTAGCCTTTTTTTAAAAGTTTATTGGCTTAATATGTGAGCTCCCAGTTTCTGTCAGCTGATTGGAAGTTAGGCTGTGCAATCAGTGAAGAAGTAAGCAGCCAGATCAGTACCACATGCATAACATACAGATCTCACCGTTAAAATAAAAAAGTATAGTAGTAGTGCAAATATTAGTTAATTAGAAAGTTGATTACAATTGTGGGACTTTCTGGGTGGGCGGTGCTATTAGATCAACGTGCTCACAAGAGCGTTGGGTGTTGCATACACGGAGCTCTTTCTGTCACGCCAAACCACCCTCTCCTTTGGGCTCCTAAGCGGGGAACGCTCTGATACCCGCCGGAGTAAGGTCCTGACTACTTGCCAGGTGCTTGGAGGAAGTCCCTGAAACGCCTTGTTCTGCCTTGTGGCGAAGGCACCAGCCTGTAAAATAGCCTAACAGAAGACGTGGAAGAAACATCCAAATATCAAACTCGCTGATTGAAATGACCTATCCTGTAGGTTGGGTCCCGCAGGCCGATCATAAACCTTTGAGGGTCGCAGGTTGAGGTTGTGGCAGTTCTAAGGAGGCCACGAAAGAGCCGCTTAAAGGACGTTTTACCCTATTGGTTCCACTGCAGGCGCCACAGCGCTGATACAACTCTGCTTTCTTTTGTTTGCAAAGTCAAGCCCCTTTAGTCTCCCAGGATCCACGGAGTATTGAGTGTCAAGCGCGAGCAGAGTATATACCGGGTTCGTGCTTGCTTTGCTCGATCTTTCGACTGTGGGTAGGAGAAGTGTATCACTTATACAGCATATATTGGTAAAAGGGGTTGGTGATTTCCACCTTAAAGCAGTGAAGAGGAATCAGTTTGAATAACTGGGCGTCTAACATGGCACAAACATAAAATCCTGCTGGACACCTTCTACAATAGGCTTTAACTTTTTTTCCTATGTCTGACAAGTGCTTGTCTATCTCTCAGGAACTGGGGCCCTTAGACACTAACAGCATAGGTCTTCTTTTTTTTTCTTTTTTTCATTGGGGCATGAATCCCTATATGTTTTCAAGCCTACTTTTCTACTATCAAAATCTCTCACCCCTCATAATGTGCCCTTCATAGTGAACTTTAGGGCATATGCTAGCCCGGACAGGGCTGAAAAAGCCTTACTGAAACTGTATTGGGGAGAGTTTGTGCACTGCTGTTAAAAGAAAAGGCAAAGCTATACCATATATCATATTTATGGATTAACCTATTTCTTTCCATCTCTTGGACTTTGACTCTTGCAAATATATTGCGCTGATACTAGGATCGCTTCAATTACCCTGCTTAAATATGTGTTAAAAGGGAAAAGTACAAAGAGGAAGAGAAACTTTCTGAATTGTTGGCAAATTTTGGCTTGGTTTGTGTTTCACAGGTTTTATGTTCTCACTGTTGGTTTTTTTTCCTCAATCATATGTCTCTCGAATGGTAGCTTTAACTTTATTTTGTTTGGGCTTAGAATACATTAAATCTAAAATGCCTGTATCTTTCCATTGGCATACATTATGACTATATATAAGTGAGGGTGCTTTTGGGGGGAAATATTGTACACCATTTGGTTTATATGTAATCATCTTCTAGCACTGTACCGTGTTGTAACCTGATACTTTAGAATTAAAGTCATTAATTGGACATTTAGAAGGTTTAAACATTTACGTATATTAGGAAATATTGCATAGCAGCTGATTAGCAGCAAAACACTGGAACATAGAGTTATAAATTTTCAGTTATAGTAGTTTACACACAAAGAATATAGCAGTTAATTAAATCTTGAAAACAAAGAGTATTAAAGAATCCGGCTTCTAAGCTGACATATCTCCTCCCTTTTGCTCCGTGACACTTCTGTTGAGATATTGGCTAGTAATCTTTAATAGTTTCACTGGAAATCCCCTTTTCATTTTTTTCACCTTCTTTATACCGAGTTGCCTTCTCTTTCCTCCCCCCCCCCCCTACACCTTCACCTTTATTGCTTTTTTTTTTCTTTTACCACTGATTTCTCTATATAGCTATCTATCTCTATAGACAAAAACATGGAAAAATATGTAACACAGCATAAAAATAAATCACCAAGCACCTCAGGGAAATCCAGACAAAATTTTTTTTCAAGACATAAAATATATGACAATATAGAGCAGGGATGGGCAAGAAGTAGATTGCGGTCTACCAGTGGACTTCATAATAAGAGAAAGATTCCTCACACATCTATGGCGGCGAGGCTCTTCACTCAGAATCTAGACTTCTAGATAGAATCTAGATTCTGAGTGAAGAGCCTCACCACCGTAGATGTGTGAGAAATCTTCTCTTATGCAGACTTTTGAAATCGGCTATGACTCTATGAGACTGAGTGAATCTATGACGGCGATATGGGCACTGTACTTCAGCATGCGTGACGCGGCTGTAGCTGAACTCGCTGTCCCAACTTTAGTTACAGGACCTACCCCCTAATCAACCTGACATGGCATCAAGCCAATAAAATTACTTTTTAGAATGAGTCTCGAGCCATCTTGATTGTGAGACTACTTAACATACGCACACGCGGTACACAGATAACACACGCGGTACACAGATATGGTTGCTTGACGGTCCCAGCGTGACGTAAAGAGAGAGATCTTGCAGTAAGTAAAAACCGAGTGCGGCTGTATTTGTTAAAGAGCGCGGATGATTTTTAAAGCTGTATTAGTTGTATCAAAAATACAATTTTCAGCCAGCAGGTCCTAATTGTGTCAAAAATAAATCAAGATCGTATTTTGCTATTCCAGGATTATTCTTCAGAAACTATGCACAAAAGAAAAGAAATGGCCCCTTTATGTACCTATGCTATTAATATGGGACTACAGGCCACAATTCTATACGCTGACAGATTAAAGATTACTCAAAACACAGGGATCATGTTTTTTAGCTCTGTGGAAGAGGCCAAACAATTTTTAGATAATATCAAAAAGGGGTAATAGGTATTATTATCTAGGCTTTCTGAGGGCAAATGTTTTCTTTATGTTATGATCAAATGGACTGTTTTTGTTCTTTTCTTTTATTCAATCCCCCCTTTTTCTCCCTTCTCTGCCAGTGACTCTGTCACCTCCCCCTTCTCCTAATTTTCATAGTTTATAATATAACTTTTTTGTAAAAATTTTTTAATGCAAAGTAGATTTTAATAAATTATAAATTTAAAATTCACATCTTGGAACGTAGGTGAGATAACCTCCCCTATTAAGAGAAAAACTATACTTAATCACTTAAAAACTCTAAACACCAATATTGCTTTGTTGCAGAAAACACATTTGTCACCTAGTGAGGCTCAGAAATTGAAGTCAAAATGGGTTGGTGAAATATTTGCTACTCCTTATATCGGTAGGAAAAGAGGTGTTGCCATTTTATTTCATAAAGCTTTGGACTATAAAATTTTAAAAGTCAAAATTGATAAAGAGGCAAGATATATTATTCTTAGCTTAGACGTGAAATTTTGGGTTAAAATCAAACAGCGACTTACTCTTGACATATGGGACAGGGTATTAAAAGAAACTACTTGTATCTCCAGCCCAATCTCACCTCTAACGCCTTTACTTAATAACTCTCTCTTCTGGGAAAAACAAATCCTACGACCACCTGAAAATAAGGGGATACTCACTAATGTGCCCATTTACTTATTAGTTAAGAGCGGTAGTCTCAAAAGTATGATTACGCTTAAGGAAGAAATAGGTCCCCCCTTTCACCAGTGGTTCTCATACCTCCAAACCAGCAATGTTATCATGTCTAGTACACATAAGCCCATGTTTCTTAGATCACTGACTAAGTTTGAGCACCTAAATATCTCTCCCGAAATAGGCAGAGCGCATATTTCCATCATCTATAAACTACTGAGGGGTTCCTTTCCGGACAAAAGACCTACCTAAACATTGGGAATCAGAGCTCCCTACACCATTTTCTGACCAAACATGGAGGAAAATCTTTCTTTCAACAGCAAAATCCTCTATAGCCCCTAACATACTAGAGCTGAGCTACAAGATTCTATTCTGCTGGTATCTTACCCCACAAAAGTTAAGATCAATGTACCCGAATGCGTCACCTAAGTGCTGGAGGGGCTGCGGCGAGATGGGCAGCCTATCACACATCTGGGTCTCGTGCACACACCTTAAATACTTTTGGGCCCAAATAGGTACTCACATAGACACAGAAATAGGTCACACTGTACATATGTCTCCTTCTCTGATACTTCTAAACCATTACCCAAAGTTGGGCTGTAAACTTCGGCTAAAACTTTTGCAATGTATGTTGAATTGTGCTAAACGCCTTATCCCACGTTTTTGGAAAAAACAACAAGTGCCAACTTTTAATCAATGGCGACAGGAAGTCGCTCATGTTCTAGCTCTTCTGGGAGAAAAGACTTTATTTTGGATGTAATTTTTCTATGGGAACAAACTGTACATGAATCTGGGCTAATGCCTTTATAATTTAATGATGTCTTGCTTAATGTGATCCTTAATGTAGTGGATTTGGTCTTTCCCTAATTCCTTTTCCTATTCTTTCCCCTACCCGTATTCCCAATACCTCTCTTTACACTTATTTGTTTAGCATTTGTCAGGGAATACAGTGTTAATTTCCTTGAAATGTTCTGTAATATTTCTCTAAGTTTTTGTTACCAAAGAAAATCAATAAAAATATTTAAACGAAAAAAAATCAAACAGCGACTATTAATTGTTACAAGTAATAATCTTATGTTAGGAGGAGATTTTAATTTGGCCCCCAAAGCCCCCTTGGATAGACTCTACGCTAGAGGTGGCTCTTTAAATAACAAAAATTCAAGATGGGGAACTAAGATTATTAAATCTCTCAGTAATAATCTTAACGTGGTAGATATCTGGCGCTCTTTAAATCCTGATGTTCAAAATGATACATGTTCATCTAAATCCCATCAATCTCAATCTAGGATAGATTACTTTTTGATTTCAAAACATTTAACCTCTTTCATTGAAAAGACATATATCACACAGATAACTATTTCTGATTATGCACCTATAGTTCTGCAATTTCTAGAGCCCAAAAAACAATAAAATTATTCATTTATTTCCCAACTTTTTGTATTCGTAATTTGCAGTTTAAAAACTTTTTGAAAATAAAATGGTCTGAATATATGTAAAAATAATAAAAATTACAAGGACAATACGATAGAAGTCATCTGGGAAGCCTCTAAGGCAGTGATGAGAGTCGAAATTCTTGCTTACAATATAAAAATCAATAAAAAAAAGAAAGAAATGGAAAAACAGTTGTCAAATCAAGTCAGTAATATGTTTACTAAATATATTAATATTCCTAATCCAGTGAGTTGGAATAAATATCTAGATTGTAAAAAGGAAAGAGACACTTTTTTGCTTCAGAAAACTGCAATGCAAAACTTAAAATTTAGATCCTCTTTCCTACAATAAAACTAGTAAATTTTTAGCCAATTTAAATAAAAATCTCTTCAGCCATAAGAACATCAAAGCTATCCAACTAGACATGTCATTGCTTTCTCAGAAACCTCATATTAAAAAAGCGTTTCATAAATACTATGAGCAAATTTATTCACAGCCAGATATTTCGCTTCCTCAAATTAATTGTGATCATTTAGAACTATTAAATAATACATTTTCTCAAGTTCTCAAGAAGAAATATGTGAGGTTATTAGCAATCTATCTTTAAATAAAGCAGAAGGCCCGGATAATCTACCCAATGAATACTATACACTGCTTGTAGAGTTCATTACGCCCATCTTAACAACGCTTTTAATTATAACGAATATTTAACTCCCAAAAAAATTTCAGATCTTTTTTCAGAATCTTATATTACTCTTATTTTGAAACCTAATAATCAACCGGATAAAATGGAATCGTATTGCCCGATTTCCCTCTTTAAATCTGACTATATTTTAGCAAATCGGTTTCAAAAAATTATTCATAAGCTCATACATCAAGATCAAACGGAGGTTATTAAGGGTCGAACATCTTTTAGTAATTTAAGAAAAGTATTTCTGACAGTCTACCATGTAGCAAATCTAAAAGACTCTGCAGATTCCATGTTGCAAAAAACGGATAATGCTATTCTCTCTCTAGATGTTGAAAAAGCTTTTGATTATCTCTCCTGGGACCATATCTTCACTACTCTATAAAAAATTGGTTTTAAAGGTGATATTTTTTATTTACTCTAGAAGTTATATGATTTCCCTAGGGCGGCACTCATTATTAATAGAGAGATCTCGTATTTATTTTACTAACTAGACTAGAGGGATCAGACAGGGATGTCCTCTTTCCCCACTCATTTTTTATTTGGCTATTGAACCTCTTGCAATTCATATTCGTAACAGTAAAGATGGTATTCAAATTGGGTCCAAAGCAGTAAAATTATCCTTATACGCAGATAATTTACTCTTATACATATATAATAATACACATTCTACATTCCCTAGAATAGTGAATCTGATTCAAGATTTGAGTAAATTATCTGGCTATAAATTAAATATGATTAAATCTAAGGTACTATGGTTGAATAAAAATGAGTTTTCCGGGGGCGGAGCTTGGCAGCAGCTAAGATGGCTGCATAACTCCATAGCTCCGTTAATCTGCACCACTAAATCTCTATAAACTGCCTGACCGCCACAATCTTATCTCACTCGAAGACGACAGGAATTACATTAAATCATGGTGTTACCGCAGAGCTAACTTTCTACCATCTTTTGGCACCGCACGGAGGCTAACAACAATCTGACCGGTCCTGCACGGCCTTCTCAGACACTTTGCCTCTCTAAAAACCCCTTACGCGGCAAACCGCCACTCGCATCAACTAAGTCAGACCAGCCGGGTGAGTAAGTGGAACTTTCTAAGACCCATACACTACAAATAAAACTAACGGCTGAGGACTGTGTCTCGCGGAGGGGGCTAGTTCCATTAGACACGCCGGAGTTTTACACTAGGCGCGCGCCTCAACAGAGGACCTCAGGGACCGGAAGCGGCCATAACTTAGCCCAGCACTGTGAACACTCCGTAGTTAACGCACATAACCCACCTCTGTAGCGGCACAGCCTTAGCTGGTACTGAGACCAGCATTAGACTCCTCTCCCTGCCGTAACTTGCCTGACTCTGAATCTTGCCCTCCCTCAGTGTGTGTACCAGGGCGAGGTGCTGGGACTGCTGGTGTGGCTGGTGTCGGCTCCCCTGACACGTTACGCCATAGCACAGTGCCCTGCAATCAACATAACATCCTAGTACTGCCACCGGGGTTAAACACGCATGGCCTCTGCTGCAATCTTCCGGCACCACTGAGACACCCTCAATTATATCACAAGGCAATCCTCATAGAAAAGAAGGGAGGAGGAAAAGTAGAGAACAGATAAATACAGGCTCCTACAATAAAGGAGGGTAAAGGAAAGAGAGAGGGGAGAGAAAAGAAGCTGAGAGGCGGAGAGTGGTGAAGGAGCACAGGTATAAGGGATCACTCTGTAGCAGCAGGAGGAGAAAGAATTCATCTTTGAAAGACAACTCCTGTGGCAATATATGAAACTCATCCTCTGGTGAGACTCTTTAGAACAGGGCTACACTTAAGATGTCTGTCACTTGCTCTATAGGTGCAACGGAGGTAGCTTAGAGAAGAGAGGTTTATCATATCATATCATTATCTACAGATCTGCTGCTCGTCATGAATCCCAAACGTGCAGCTAAACTTAACAAGATATCTAAGTTGTCGGGTCCAAAAGACAGCTTGGTAGATAATTTCTTCTCCCCCTCAGTATCAAAAACTATGGCGCCTAAAGAAATTGGTGTCTCACCACAGAAAAAGCTGTCTACCCCACAGAGATCAACAGACGACACAGAGGAAAGTACTTCTGTACCCAACACAATTCTATCTACACTGGCGTCTAAGCAGGATATTGCAGACCTCATCCGCTCCTGCATTCGTGAGGAAATTGCCGAGATAAAGCAAGACCTTCACTCGGTGGGCGGTAGGGTGGAGGCACTAGAAGAATTTACAGACCAATTACAGGTAGAAATCAATGAGACTCAGGATACCGCGAACCACGATACAGAGATTATTGCTGAATTTTATGATAAGATCGAAGATCTGGAAAACCGTAGTCGTCGGAAGAATCTAAGGATTCGCGGTGTGCCAGAAGCGGTACTACCTAAAGACTTTCCACTCTATCTCCCCGCTCTATTTTCCCAACTCTGGAATACCTCTCCTACCACGGATATACCATGGGTTAGAGCCCATAGGGCCCTCCAACCAAAGCCCCCAGACACAGCGCCCCCCAGAGACATCATCATGAAGTTTAAAGAGTTCCGCGAGAAAGAGGAGCTTTTGAACCTCTCTCGAAAACACCAGCCTGTGAAGTTTCGGGGGGTAGTCCTCCAATTCTATCAAGACCTGTCGCAGAGGACTTTACAGAGGAGAAGGGAATTGTTTTGCCTGACCACACTCCTTCGTCAGAAGAAGATCCTTTATAGATGGGGGTTCCCATTCCACCTCTATGTCCTGCACGGCAACAGGAAATTAATCTGTAAAGCGCAAGATGATATTAGTAATTTCTGTGCTGCACTAGAAATAGACCCTCCGGCGGGGTTCTCGACGGAGGACTCTGTGGAACCACCCAGGAAGAGAAAACCGGCTAGGCCTGAGCAGGGAAGCTGGCACCGAGTGCCCTCTAAAGCCAAGAACACTCAGTCAACGGCACAAGTTATCTCTCCAATCTAAGACTCGTTGAGGGAGGACCCTTCTACAAGTGGGACTTTCTCCTTTTATTCTCTGTTAGAGCTCCAGACAGACTGTAATGATTTTCAAGTTGGATATATGGCCGGGTGAAGTGGTAAAGTATGGCCAAGTTTACATATGTTTTGTTTAACAGTTATGTCTGATTTTTTCTTTCCTTGCTCTCTTTTTACATGTTATTTACTGTTTGTTCTTTTATATGCAAAAAGTGATTTGTTATTACATAAACCTTACAGCGCACTTCTTCGGGCTTCCGGGGTGGGGGCCTGCAGTGGCGGACACCCCCTACAACGGAGGTCAGTCGAATCGGCGGCTAGGCAATAGTCAGATTTCAAATTAATATGTTATGAAGTGGTTGCGGATTAATTTCTTCCCCTCATACAAGGGTTTTTTTGTCATATGATTACTTCATTGTTAAGATACTTTGTACTCATATGTAATTTATGCTATTTGCAAAAACTCATTCTTATGGTTTTAATGTTCATGCTGCGCAGCGGAGGCAAGGGTATGCAGGATTATTCTGTCCTCTTTTTTCAGATCCAGGTCACTGCAAGGTTAGGGGTTGACATATATCTAGATATTCCTATACTTTTACCACCAACACCTCTCAATGACCACAAACAATAACAGAACCATAACATTGCTTAGTCAGAATGCCAGGGGTCTTAACTCAGCCCAAAAACGCTCTCTAGCCATGCGAGACCTCCGTAGGAAGGGAGGCGACATAATCTTCTTACAGGAGACTCATTTTTTAAAGAGCAAAGAACCAGGTTACTTTGGGGGATACTACACACAATGTTTTCACAGCTCTTATGACCATAAACGTAACGGCGTCAGTATCCTCTTGAGCAAACATTTACCCTTCGCCCCCATACAAACGTACACAGACTCTGAAGGCAGATTTTTGTGTGTCACAGGCTTATTGTATGGCTCCCCAGTAACTTTGGTTAGTATATACTCTCCAAATACTAGACAGCTCCCTTTCTTATAAAAATGCCTTACTCAAGTATTAGACCATGGGATTGGGGCCCTTTACATAGGGGGCGACTTCAATATCCCCTTGCAACCGAACCTTGATACCACAAACCCCCGACCTTCAATCTCAAAGCATACAACCAAGCACCTATGGCGGACAATGCTAGAGCAGACCCTGTTTGATGTTTGGAGATTTAAAAACCCGGGAAAGAGGGATTATACCTTCTTCTCGGCTCCCCACCGCTCCTATAGCAGAATCGACTACCACATAACAAACCAGAATGGCTTAGCTTATGTCCTCTCTTCCCGGCTCTCTCACACCGTTTGGTCAGACCACTCTGCAGTCCTCACACAGCTCCAGTGGCCCTCAGTCCCTAAGTCCACCTTCCTTTGGAGGCTGGACGACAGCTTATTAAATTTTCCCGACTTTAAAGACAAGATAGAAAAACTTCTCCCCGAGTACTTTCAGTTTAACTCCTTACCCGAGACAGACCCCCGGATTGTGTGGGAAGCTCACAAATGTTTTATTAGAGGGGAATTCATAAAATACAAAGCCCAGATTAGACAGAAAGCGCGTTCATTATATAAAACCTCTACTGAACTGTTATCTAAACTAGAATATACACACAAATGTGCCCCCACTTCCCCACAAATTCTCGCAGACCTAGAAAAGGCAAGAAAGACAGTACACGACCAACTGTTACAGGAGGCAAATGTCCTGGCCTTAAAAACTAAGCAGAAATTTCACTTCGGGAGTAACCGAGCTGGCAAACTTTTGGCCCGCTCCCTCAAACTGAAAAAGTTAAAATCCTTCATACATGAGGTCCGTACCCCTACACATTAAAAAGTGAACACTACGCCTGAGATTCTCACCCAATTTCGGACGTACTATTCTGAGTTATATAATTTACCAAGGCCTATCTCGCCCAACGATAGAGTAAGCGCCATGAAAGCATATTTACTAAATACGCCTCTCCCCCAACTTACCACCGCGCAGATGGAGGAGCTGGAAGCCCCTTTCTCAACCATGGAAATATCTGCTGCACTTAAACAGCTCCCCACGGGCAAAAGCCCAGGCCCGGACGGTTTTACCGTCACATACTATAAGAAATTCGCACCAATTCTCCTCCCTCATTTATGCACTTTATTCAACGCCACAGACAATGACCATCCCTTCCTCCCCACCATGCTAGAAGCCCATATCGCAGTTATCCCTAAGCCTGGCAAGCCTCCCGACACCCCATCCAATTTTCGTCCTATATCACTATTAAACGTTGATGTAAAACTTTATGCGAAATTGATAGCCATTAGAATCAATAAGTTCCTACCGCTACTGATACATCTCAACCAAGTTGGTTTTGTGCCTAATAGAGAGGCAAGGGACAATACGCTCAAGGTTCTTAATCTGGTAGAATATTCACAAACTCATAACATACCCTCTATCTATTTAGCAATAGATGCCGAGAAGGCCTTTGACAGGCTGGACTGGCTATTCTTGAGGTCCACCCTGGAAAGGTTTGGTATGGGGGAGGCTTTGATAGGGAAGATATTCGCTCTCTATAACACCCCGAAGGCCCGTATTAAACTGAATGATACCTTGTCAGACCCCCTTCCCATAAAGAATGGCACGAGGCAAGGCTGTCCCCTCTCCCCCCTACTTTTTATCCTTGCAATGGAAGTACTAGCAGCCAGGGTCCGAGAGGACGATAAAATACATGGCATCCAAATTGCAGACACACAATACAAAACTACTCTTTATGCCGATGATGTGCTGTTCTCACTTACCTCCCCTATACAATCTCTCACTGCACTAATGCCGGTCATTAAACAATATAGCAATCTATCAAATTTTAAAATTAACATGTCCAAATCTGAATTCCTGGGAGTGAGGATCACCGGGCAAACGGCCCACCAGATTGCTTCACACTTTACACAGAAACAGGACTCCATAAAATACCTAGGGATACAGATCTCGCTTTCTAAGGATTCCCTTCTCCAAAGGAATTTCCAGAGCTTACTTACAACCATTAGGTCGGAACTGCTGGCATGGCGGAGTAAAAGTCTTTCATGGCTGGGTAGGATTCAGGCTTTTAAAATGAGCATTCTACCCCGCTTTCTTTACCTATTTCAAACTGTTCCCATACAACTACCCCTCCAATTTATAAGAGCTGCACAGGCACTTGTGAATGATTTCACCTGGGCACACAAGCACCCCAGAATGTCCAAGTCCATACTTTATAGGCACAGAGACAAAGGGGGCCTGGGAGTCCCCAACCTCCTATACTACCACCAAGCAGCGCAATTGACTAGAATAGTAGACTGGTGCAAAAATATAAAAGATAAAGAATGGGTGAAACTTGAACATGATTTAGAGGGCATTAAAAGCTTGGGGGCGCTTTGCTGGATCTCCAGACACCATAGAAATAGACCAACAATCTCATCAATCCCCTCCCCACTGACTCCCCTACTTCATAATGATGATTTCCCACCATTGAAACACAGCTGGATAGGGGATTCTCACATGATCTCAACTGGCCTTCCCTGCTGTCAGGTCATAGAGAGTGGAGCTATATTGTCTAAAGCTGCAATAGCAGAAAGGGGTATACCTTTCTTTACTAGATGGCTGGAGTACCTCCAACTCTCCCACTTCCTCTCAAGCCACAAAAATAAACCTAACCTTATCCGCAGTTTAACTCCTTTTGAGGCACTCTGCTGGTCCCCACAAATGTCAAGGGGCATACTCTCTGCAACGTATAAAATCACTCTAAGAGTCTACCGCCCTACACCAAAGCCTGGGAAGCAGAGTTGGGTCAGTCTGTCCCGCCAAAAACTTGGGAGGTTATATTCCAACAAATGGGTAAGGCACCCTCATCAATGAGCATCACAGAAACCAATATGAAACTATTAGGGAGGTGGTACTTATACCCCAGCAGGCTAGCTAAGATTTATCCACAGGCTGACCCCCTTTGTTGGAGAGGCTGTAAATATCCTGGCACTCTTAGCCATATTTGATGGGACTGCCCTCTGCTCCAACCGTTCTGGAAGGACGTTCATGGGGAGATTCAAAAAGTTCTCACACAATCTATTCCCATGGACCCCTGGACGATGTTATTTAATAAACCACCCAGGATTAAATGCAGATACAAAACTGTTCTGCTTTACATCATGCTTAGCAGTGCTAAGCAATTAATCCCCAGACTTTGGAAACAATGCGTCATACCCTCTATGCCCGAATGGAGGCGCAATGTCACGCATCTATTAACCCTAGAAAAATTTCACTATCACAAAACCAACAAACTAGATTTTTACTGCTCCATGCTGTTTTACTGGGAGACCTACATCCACTCAGACGTTGAGCCATTACCCCAACCCTCCGACCCAGTAATAACACCTACTCTGACATAAGCTTAAAAGTTACGTATGCCCAGACTGAGAAGTAAGAGCCCTGGGAATGGGGATCGCTATAGGGAGAGGGATACATTATAATCTTTGAGATGCCCTGTGTAATGTCCCCTTTAATTCAGCCCCACCTTCTTTTGCTTTATAAGTGCACTTCCTGCTATCCTCTTTGCTTGATTATTTTGTTTGGCACAGGTGAAAGGATACACTCCTCCACTCCAGCTTACAGATATTGAGCCTCAAGCCTTTTTACCTATTAGGCTACTTGTTGCCTTCATCGCTATCCTGAACAAAGTACCTGACTCTTTTGTTACACATTTTGCTGTTCAGCTCCTCTCCGTTCTCAGCTACAGAACACTTCCTGTTTCCAGCGGATTGACTTTGTACAGCCGGATCTACACGCTGTTCCACGCTCACACCTTCCAGTAGCTTTCACGGACACTGCTACTGCTCCCTTCTCATCGTGTTAACATACACCAACCACCGGATTCATTCTACTACAGCTGCTAGTACTTGCAAGTATATCTCAATCTGTATTGAACTGCTAATTGTTATTTGTCTGCCATTCCTTGCTTGCAATACTTTGCTTATCTATTGGATAACCTGTTTTCTATCATTTGCTGCTTAAATCTCCAGTCTGCATTCTAACCATATCTTATGCTTTGCAACAATCAAAGTACTAAGAACATATCAGCCGTATATTTTTGCATAGTGTCATTTATACTTATATCAGCAGTTATCCTAACCTCTACCTGCTGTATTACTTTGCAAACACTCAGTTTCACTCTTACACCGCTGCTGGGAATCATCCATTACTATTAAAGTGCTGTATTAATACTGACACTGCAGGCTAAGTCTTTCCTGTGGTTGTTCCGCTATTACAGCTACACAACATTTAAATATTGTAGTTATAACATAATAATCAAGCCTTAAAAAAAAAAAAAAAAAAAAAAAAAAATTATCAACAGACACACCCCCTAGAAGGTTATTGTTCCCCACTACTGAAAAACATAATCACCAACAAACACCCATGGAGATAGGTGCCATTAAAGGTCCTCTATCAGCTGAGGAAAAAATGAGACGACGCATGTCTAATCTCTGTCTTTATTGTGCGAATAAGGATCATTCAGTTTCATCCTGTCCAATTTTAAACCGACAAAAGAAGGGTAAGCTGACTAGTATAAATTCTGCCACACCTAAATTAAGTGTAGACCACCAATCATTCACATTATCTCTGTCTTTGCAGTGGGATCTCCAACAAATCAAGACTGACGCAATAATTGACTCCGGGGCTTATGATTGTTTCATAGATTCTAAGTTTGTTTCTGTAAATAAAATACCTTGTGTTGATAAGCATACACCTGTGTTTATAAAAGTTATTGACGGTTCCTTCATACATAACGGACCCATCACACAGCACACCATACCTTTGTTAATTACTACAAATCATGGTCACACTGAATATCTCAGTTTCGATGTAATACCAAACTCTTTACATCCTATTATTATGGGATATACATGGTTGAAAAAACATAACCCGAGTATAAATTGGGTGAAACCTAATATTTTATTTGATTCCCATTACTGCAAAACCACTTGTTTCCCCTATCAGTTACTTGGAGCAGTAGACATAGCTATTCCTGCTGAATACCATGATTTAACTGATGTCTTTGATCTAAAAGAGGCTGAGGTCTTGCCTCCTCATAGGGTATACGATTGCCCCATAGATTTAATCCCTGGTTCCCAAATCCCATACGGGAAAATTTATCCACTTTCACAGAAGGAGTTGCAACATTTAAGGGAATACTTAGATGACAACTTGAGAAAAGGCTTTATAGTACCCTCTGTCTCACCTGCAGCTGCAGGCATGTTTTTTGTTACTAATAAGGATCAGTCACTAAGACCAATCATCGATTATCGGGCCTTGAACTCAATTACCATAAAGAACCGTTACCCTCTGCCACTCATCCCCGAACTCCTAGAACGCTTAAATGGCGCCACCATTTTTACTAAATTGGATTTGAAGGGGGCCTATAACTTAATAAGAATCAAGGAGGGGGATGAGTGGAAGACAGCTTTTAGAACGAGGTACGGACTCTTTGAGTATAAGGTTATGCCATTTGGGCTGTGCAATGGCCCTGGCACATTTCAACACTTTATAAATGACATTTTCAAAGATCTAATTGATGTGTGTGTTATCATCTATCTCGATGACATTTTGGTTTATTCTAGAGATACACAGGAACACATAAAACATGTCAGGTGGGTCTTAACAAGACTTCGTGAACATAAATTATTTGCAAAGGCAGAAAAATGTTTATTTCATGTACATGAAATAAAATTTTTAGGTTATATTATCTCCCCTGACAAAGTACAGATGGATCCCGAAAAAGTGATGGCAATTAAGAACTGGCCCAAACCCACTAACTTGAAATCTCTACAGAGATTTTTAGGGTTCGCTAATTTTTATCGTAGATTCATATACAACTTTTCTACTATTGTGAAACCACTCACAAATCTAACCAGAAAGGCAGTTCCATTTCGGTGGACCCCAGATGCTGATCAAAACTTTAACTTACTAAAAGACTGTTTTACTACCGCTCCAATTTTAAGTTTACCAGATCATACTTGTCAGTTCATTCTGGAGGTGGATGCCTCAGACACGGGCTTGGGTGCAGTTTTATCCCAAAGATCTGATGAGAAACATCCTACTCACCCCATTGCCTTTTATTCCAGAACGTTGTTACCCGCTGAAGTTAATTATTCAGTAGGTGACAAGGAGTTGCTGGCAATAAAATGTGCACTGGAGGTCTGGAGGCATATCTTAGAAGGCACTGACAAAGCTTTCATTATCTACACTGATCATAAAAACCTTCAATATTTAAGACAGAATAAGACATTATCTTCCCGTCAAGTGCGTTGGTCACTTTTTTTTGATAGATTTAATTTTTTAATAACATACAGACCAGGCAAACTAAACCTCAAAGCTGATGCCCTTTCTCGACTGTCAGATAACAGACCACACACAGACGACACTTTACAAATGATACCTTCTCATAAAATAATCGGAACTTTAAACAATCTTGAAGTTGATATTTTAGAGGCTTTAGAAAGTGACAGGCTGCCTACACAATTTCAATTGCACAAAGAACCAAACGGTCTTCTCACAATGAATCAGAAATTGTACATACCAAAACAATTAAGATCCAGAATCCTAGATCATTATCATGATCATCCTCTGTCTGGTCATTTAGGTATAACCAAAACAACCGAACTAATGCAAAGGAATTTCTGGTGGCCAAATATGGGTAAAACTATACAAGATTATGTCACATCTTGTGAGACATGTGCACGATACAAAATCGAGAGGAAAAAACCAATAGGTTATCTCACACCTCTTCCTATTCCTGATATTCCCTGGACTGTAATTTCCATGGATTTTATAGTGGAACTTCCACCATCACAAAATCACAACACAATCATGGTAGTCGTCGACCATTTGACGAAACTTGCTCACTTTATACCTTTAAAAAGTTTACCCACAGCCTCCCAAACTGCTGATACCTTCCTAAAACAAATTGTAAAACTACATGGGATACCAAATGTCATTATAACAGATCGTGGTTCTCAGTTTACCTCCCATTTCTGGAAGGAAATTTGCAAACTGTTAAACATACATCCTAGACTTTCAACGGCATATCACCCCCAGACTAATGGCCTCACTGAGCGAGTGAATGGTATCCTTGAACAATATCTTAGATGCTACATTACACACCAGCAGGATGACTGGCTCCATCATTTGGCCTTAGCCGAATTCTCTTATAATAATTCTGTATCGACCTCAACTAAGATGACCCCTTTCTATGCCACTTATGGTTATCACCCTCAAACCATCCGACTGCCTAAAATAGATTCTGCATCACCATCTGTCACTTCTTACTTAGCCAACCTACAGGATGCCCTACAACTACTGAAAGTTCACTTACACAAAGCCAAGACTGATCAACAACACTACTATAATACGAGACATCGTCCAGGTCCTGATTATAAAGTAGGCGACCAAGTGTGGCTTTCCACCAAATTTCTTAAACTTGTTATACCTTCTAAGAAATTGGGTAGTCAATTCATCGGACCATTCCGTATTCTACGTATTCTCAACCCAACAACTGTTGTCTTGGACCTGCCAGAGAAATACAAGATTCATCCTTCTTTTCATATATCGTTGCTCAAACCCTACAGAACCAGTGAAGAATTTCCGCGCTTAAGTGTTCCTCCACCACCTGTTACTGTCGAGGACCATGAGGAATATGAAGTTGATAGCGTCCTCGACTCACGTATACATCGTGGGAGACTGCAGTATTTGGTTCGATGGAAGGGGTATGGGC
Organism: Bombina bombina; assembly: GCF_027579735.1. Classification (NCBI taxonomy): domain Eukaryota; kingdom Metazoa; phylum Chordata; class Amphibia; order Anura; family Bombinatoridae; genus Bombina; species Bombina bombina. Next base: position 1,107,918,077 of record NC_069501.1, on the reverse strand, counting down.
AGGAGGAGGACTCTTGGTTGTTGCACTCTCTGGTCCATGCTCCACGTCTTGTTGCTCTTTTTCATAGACGTTACCCTCAGAAACCCAATGCATCCTCGGTGATGATGCCCTGAAGGGGGGGGTCTGTAATGTCCCCTTTAATTCAGCCCCACCTTCTTTTGCTTTATAAGTGCACTTCCTGCTATCCTCTTTGCTTGATTATTTTGTTTGGCACAGGTGAAAGGATACACTCCTCCACTCCAGCTTACAGATATTGAGCCTCAAGCCTTTTTACCTATTAGGCTACTTGTTGCCTTCATCGCTATCCTGAACAAAGTACCTGACTCTTTTGTTACACATTTTGCTGTTCAGCTCCTCTCCGTTCTCAGCTACAGAACACTTCCTGTTTCCAGCGGATTGACTTTGTACAGCCGGATCTACACGCTGTTCCACGCTCACACCTTCCAGTAGCTTTCACGGACACTGCTACTGCTCCCTTCTCATCGTGTTAACATACACCAACCACCGGATTCATTCTACTACAGCTGCTAGTACTTGCAAGTATATCTCAATCTGTATTGAACTGCTAATTGTTATTTGTCTGCCATTCCTTGCTTGCAATACTTTGCTTATCTATTGGATAACCTGTTTTCTATCATTTGCTGCTTAAATCTCCAGTCTGCATTCTAACCATATCTTATGCTTTGCAACAATCAAAGTACTAAGAACATATCAGCCGTATATTTTTGCATAGTGTCATTTATACTTATATCAGCAGTTATCCTAACCTCTACCTGCTGTATTACTTTGCAAACACTCAGTTTCACTCTTACACCGCTGCTGGGAATCATCCATTACTATTAAAGTGCTGTATTAATACTGACACTGCAGGCTAAGTCTTTCCTGTGGTTGTTCCGCTATTACAGCTACACAACATTTAAATATTGTAGTTATAACACCCTGTGAGTTGACGAGGAGGTACACATTAATTTATCCGATCATTAACCATTGTGAAATAAAGTCCCTGACACTGGTAGTGTTAGCTATATTTGTTCCGCATACTGGGCAAAAGCCTTCCTGGATAGATTTTCCTGCAAAACCTGTTGTTCACTAATTGACGCAATCTTATCTGGTATGAGCCTCCTGCTGCGCAGCAACGTTTAATGTTTGAAGTTTCTTTTTTTTTTTTCTTTTTCTTGGCTAACCACCATAATTTACTGTTATTTTGTTTAAATGAAAAACACCAGCAGACTTTTGAACTCATAGTAATTTCATGATGTACTGCATCAAGGCTTTGCTGACTTGAAAGTAGAGGACTACGATTGAAAGTTCCTCGGTTTATTCTGTAATTGTCTTTTATATGTCTCTTTGCAAGCCGGTTTGTTGATACGGCTCATGTAAACTCTGTACACCTTTCTTTGGATTTGAAATAAAGCTTGTTGGGAAAAAAAAAAAAAAAAAAAAAAGAGTTTTCCTGCTTAAATCACCCATCTAAAGAAGCAAATGATTAAATAACTTACCTTGGTATTAAAATCTCAAATTCACCCAAATTATTATATCATTTAAATTGTAAGGTAACAATCCAAAAAGTATTACAGGATATATCAATGTGGGCAGTTTTACCTTTAAATCTTTTTGGTAAAATGAACTTATATAAAATGATCGCCTTTCCAAAACTACTCTATATGATGCAAAATTTACCGTTGATGATACATAAACAAGATCTCAAGCTATTGAATACTTCCATAACAAAGTATCTTTGGGGTAATAAAACTCCCAAAATTGCCTTAAGAAAGTTGCATCTAGATAATAATTCAGGTGGTTGGTCTCTACCCAACATTGAGGCTTATTCTATTGCTTGTCTTTCTAAAACAGCTTTAGATTGGCTAACAAAAAAAGGCCACTTTGCCGTATGAGACATAGAATCAGAAATGGTAAAACCTTTTACTCTCCGATCTTTATTACACATAGAAGCACATAAACTTCCATACCTGATCCAAAACATACATATTTTTAAAGAGCAGGTTCTTGTTTGGCACAAGCTGTGTGGTCATTGTTCGATTAACGCAAAGGTTTTGGGGGATATTTAACAAAAGTCTGGCGGACCTGATCGGACAGTGCGGATCAGGTCCGCCAGACCTCGCTGAATATGGAGAGCAATACACTCTCTGTATTCAGCATTGCACCAGCAGCTCACAAGAGCTGCTGGTGCAACGCCGCCCCCTGCAGACTTGCGGCCAATGGGCCGCCAGCAGGGAGCTGTCAATCAACCCGATCGTACTCGATCGGGTTGAATTGCGGTGATGTCTGTCCGGCTGCTCAGAGCAGGCGGACAGGTTATGGAGCAGCGGTCTTTAGACCACTGCTTCATAACTGCTGTTTCTGGCGAGTCTGAAGACTCGCCAGAAACAGGGGCCCACAAGCTCAATTCGGAGCTTGATAAATTGCCCCCTTTATCTTATTTACATATATTAGGCTATTCAGATTTTATTCCTGGATTACAAGATTATCCCTTCGCAATATGGAAGGATAAAAGGTTAGAGTTTATACATCAACTCATAGATCCTGGTAATTTGAAAGCAAATAAAGAAGAAATTTCACATTTCTAATCTAAATTACTTTGCTTTTCTTCAGGTCTGACATTATTGCGCAAAATTAATTAATTTTAATTCCACACATTGGAGTTTACTTAAAAAAGATAATGTGAAGAATCTCTCCCTACTATCAGTAAAATGAGCTAAATCAGGCTTTCTTGAAACTTCCCCAATTTTAATCAATAAAAGCTTAACCAGAGTGGAAAAAGCAACAACCTCAATGGATAGAAAAGAATCTCACTTAAAATTATTGAATCAAATATATGTAACTCCTTATTTGTTAAATAAATGGAGAAAAGAAAAAGTCATAGGGTGTGCAAAATGTTGTTTGCTTGATGCAAATTTAATTCACTACATTTTTGAGTGTTCCAAAATAAGACAATTTTGGATTAAATTACAATTCTGGTTGAGTAAGATCTGTAAAGTAGAAATCAAGTTTTCTATTTATGATATTATTTTTTTATGTAATGGCAAATTATTGGGGTCTAAAACCAGATTTCTTAACCTAAGTATAATTTTAAGACGCAATCTGATTTTCAGGGTTTGGAAAAATTCAAAACCTCCTACTTTAACTATGTTCATTAAATCATTGAAAGATCAATTTATTTTGGAGTAGTATTCTCCGTGCAGTACTGGAGAGAAATACATTGATAATTAATATCAAAATGGGAGTGCTTTATTAAATATTTACCATTACCTGTTAGAAATCATAATCTTTAATGTAGGTATTATAAATCTTGAGGAAGGTTGCTTCTAGTTGGGCACTGGGTGGAGTTAGGAGATGAGAGGTGATGACAGACGGGTGTGTTTTCTCCAACATTGGTGTGTCCGGTCCACGGCGTCATCCATAACTTGTGGGAATATCTCTTCCCCAACAGGAAATGGCAAAGAGTACAGCAAAAGCTGTCCATATAGTCCCTCCTAGGCTCCGCCCACCCCAGTCATTCTCTTTGCCGTTGCAACGCAGGACTTGGTATGCAGACCTGGTGAATATGTCATCGGCTCCACCATGGAAGCTACCTTTGAGACAGGATCTTCTTGTACAGGGTCCATTCGAACATCCAAATCTAGTCTCTCTCCAGCTGACGGCTTGGAAATTGAATGCTTGATTCTATCAAAGACTGGGTTTTCAGATTCCGTGATAGATACTCTGGTTCAAGCCAGAAAACCGGTAACTAGAAAAATTTACCATAAAATATGGAAAAGATATATCTGCTGGTGTGAATCCAAGGGATTCTTATGGAATAAGATCAAAATTCCTAAGATCCTTTCCTTTCTACAAGAAGGTTTGGATAAGGGATTATCAGCGAGTTCTCTAAAGGGACAGATTTCTGCTTTATCTGTCTTGTTACACAAACGACTGGCAGCTGTGCCAGATGTTCAAGCATTTGTTCAGGCTTTGGTTAGGATCAAACCTGTTTACAGACCCTTGACTCCTCCCTGGAGTCTAAATCTAGTTCTTTCAGTTCTCCAAGGGGTTCCGTTTGAACCTTTACATTCCATAGATATTAAGTTGTTATCTTGGAAAGTTTTGTTTTTAGTTGCTATTTCTTCTGCTAGAAGAGTTTCTGAGTTATCTGCTCTGCAGTGTACTCCGCCCTATCTGGTGTTCCATTCAGATAAGGTTGTTTTGCGTACTAAGCCTGGTTTTCTTCCAAAGGTTGTTTCCAACAAGAATATTAACCAGGAGATAGTTGTGCCTTCTTTGTGTCCGAATCCAGTTTCAAAGAAGGAACGTTTGTTACACAATTTGGATGTAGTCCGTGCTCTAAAATTCTATTTAGAAGCTACAAAAGATTTCAGACAAACATCTTCTCTGTTTGTCGTCTATTCTGGTAAAAGGAGAGGTCAAAAAGCGACTTCTACCTCTCTTTCCTTTTGGCTTAAAAGCATCATCCGATTGGCTTACGAGACTGCCGGACGGCAGCCTCCTGAAAAGATCACAGCTCACTCTACTAGGGCTGTGGCTTCCACATGGGCCTTCAAGAACGAGGCTTCTGTTGATCAGATATGTAAGGCAGCGACTTGGTCTTCCCTGCACACTTTTGCCAAATTCTACAAATTTGATACTTTTGCTTCTTCGGAGGCTATTTTTGGGAGAAAGGTTTTGCAAGCCGTGGTGCCTTCTGTTTAGGTAACCTGATTGGCTCCCTCCCTTCATCCGTGTCCTAAAGATTTGGTATTGGTTCCCACAAGTTATGGATGACGCCGTGGACCGGACACACCAATGTTGGAGAAAACAGAATTTATGCTTACCTGATAAATTACTTTCTCCAACGGTGTGTCCGGTCCACGGCCCGCCCTGGTTTTTTAATCAGGTTTGATGAATTAATTTCTTTAACTACAGTCACCACGGCACCCTATGGTTTCTCCTGTTTTTTCCTCCTGTCCGTCGGTCGAATGACTGGGGTGGGCGGAGCCTAGGAGGGACTATATGGACAGCTTTTGCTGTACTCTTTGCCATTTCCTGTTGGGGAAGAGATATTCCCACAAGTTATGGATGACGCCGTGGACCGGACACACCGTTGGAGAAAGTAATTTATCAGGTAAGCATAAATTCTTTTTTTTTTTGTTTTGTTTGTTTTTTCTTTTCTTCTCTCCTATTTTTTTCACCTTTCTTCCTCTCTCTGAATCAATTTTGAGTCGGTTATGTGCTTTCTTTTATTGTGTTAAATGTCTTATTCATTATTATCGGAAATTGCAATATATTGAATATGGGCTTTGTAATTAATATATCTATTTTTTTCTTTTGTTGACAATATTGTAATTGATCATTTTGCCCTGCATGGCGACATTATGTCTTTGCTCTAAGCATTTTGTCTTTGTGATGAATCGAAAATAAAAAAAAATAGAATTGCCCCCCCCCAAAAAAGTAGTGCAAATATTATATGGTTTCATGCTGAAGCAGTTACTCTGTCATACGCACATTTTTTATTTAAAGGCTATGGGGAAATATGTAAGCAAACAGAATTATGGTCGTACTTTACAGCTCTGTATCACTGGCAGCAACCACACCTTAAAGGGACAGTCTACACCAGAATTGTTGATGTTTAAAAAGATAGATAATCCCTTTATTACAAATTCCCTAGTTTTGCATAACCAACACAGTTATATAAATACACTTTTTACCTTTGTGATTACCTTGCATCTAAGCCTCTGCAAACTGCCCCCCTATTTCAGTTCTTTTGACAGACATCCATTTTAGCCAATCAGTGTTGGCTCCCTGGAACTCCACGTGCGTGAGCACAGTGTTATCTATATGACACACATGAACTAACACTCTCTAGTGGTTAAAAACTGTCAAAAGGCCCTGAGAGAAGAGGCAGCCTTCAAGGGCTTAGAAATTAGCATATGAACCTCCTAAGTTTAGCTTTAAACTAAGCATATCAAGAGAACAAAGCAAAATTGGTGATAAAAGTAAATTGGAAAATTGTTTAAAATGACATGTTCTATCTGAATCATAAAAGTTTATTTTGGAATAGACTGTCCCTTTAAAGGGACATGAAACCAAAATGTTTCTTTCATTATTCATATAGGTCATACAATTTTATACAACTTTTCAATGTACTTCTATTATCTAATTTCATACTCTTGGTATCCTTTGTTGAATGACTGCAATGCACTACTGGGCGCTATCAGAAAGCAAATGACAAGAGGCATATATATGCAGCAGCTGAGCCTACCTAGGTATACTTTTCAACAAAGGATACAAAGAAAACTAAATAGATAAAAAAATAAACTGTAAAGTTATTTAACCTTGCATGCTCTATCTGAATGTCCCTTTAAGTCATTCTGCTAGAAGAGAGATTACAAAATATAAATACATTATATGGACACTTAAAGGGACAAAAATGACATGCTGTTATTCATTATAGCAGGTTATTTTACCATTAGCGACCCTGAAGTCTGTGTTTTATCCCATGCAAAGTTAAAGTATTACTTAGAAGTAATAGGGAATTGTTGTCCCCAAGCGGATGTAGCCATTGAGTCAATCAGCAAAAGCAGTTATATAGATGGGTTGTGCAACTACTGCTGCTGATTGGATCACTAACCATTTCCGCTCAGGACCTATAGTTCTCTATGGTTCCCAAGTGACATTTTAAGTATCTGTTTAAAAACTTGCAGGGTCACTAAAATAACATGCATTACAATTTTGAGCATGTAATGTTTGCACTATTAATGTCCCTTTAAGTGTCTATACAATGTGCAAATACAAACCACTCAAAAATAACTCCGTATCACATTATATTTGCTGCACCATCAAAGGGAACACATGTTGTCAATATAGCAAACTGTTACTACATTCTCTGAGAAAAATACATAAAATAATTTTACTCCATACTAAAGTATCCTCTGAAACACCCAGAATAAAAAGTTCATCACTGTTTGTAAAACAAAATATCCATCATCAACTTTTCCATGAATAGGTAAATGTGTATGAAACAATTACTTCAAGCTGGTTTCTTTCTTCCAATTCTCCGCTGGTTTCTTTCTTCCAATTCTCCGCTGGTTTCTTTCTTCCATTTCTCCGCTATGTTAAAATTTACTCTTTTTATGTGTTTAACAATTTCTACATTGTCAATTTATACTATTGTGACTTCTAGCATTGCCTCCTGAGTGTTCTATTTCTCTTCTCCTCTGTTTCTTTCTAAGAGAATGGTAGGAAATCTAGTTAAGTCAGTGCCCCTTAGAGTTTTTCTTTTATCCCCATAAATATAAGACCTCAGTGATCCTTTACAGTTCAGTGCACACCGCTGAGGTGCATATACAGAACAAAACCTTATAAGCTGGTGTGCCAGACTAATGTGTTTTTGTTCATTGTCCGCTTTCTCACTCTAATTTATTCTTACTTTATTATGTGAGAAATACAAATGGTGGTTCTAAAGGCTAAAGTATCAAATCTGTTTCTATACAAAAACTGTTGAAAGGAAGAGTTACAGGTGCAAACTTTTATACAGGACTTCCATAAGTGGATATGCCCCAGCCATTAACAAAAATGTAGCTGCCTATTTGTTTGTTAAAGGGGCAGTAAGGTCAAAATGATCATGCAAACTTTCCATTTTATTTCTATTTTCTAATTTGCTATGTTCTCTTGGTTTCCATTATTGAAAAGCTTAAATAGGTAGATTCAGGAGTAGCAGTGTCCTACTGGGAGCTAGCTGGTGATCGTTGGCTTCACATATAAGCCTCATTGGCTGGCCCAGTGTGTTCAGGTACATTTCAGTGCTGCTTCTTCAACAGAGGATACCGAGAGAGTGAGGCAAATTTGATAACAAAAGTAAATTGAAAAGTCGTTAAAGTTATATGCCCTATCTTAATCCTGAAACAAAAATTGGAGTTTCATACCCCTTTATTCACAAAATGTCAATTATTATTATACATTTGACACTTTTTATTTTAATTATGAAAACTGCATCAACATAGTTACCAGTCATAGACACATTTATTCTTGTTTGCTTCAATTGTAGCAACCTTCGCTGGTCTTTCTATGGCGCTATTTGCAGTGACCAGAAGGGAGGAGGGAGGGTATAAAAGCGCGGCCCGCCACTTGTGACGGGACCTGGCTATTATAAACATGGAAACCATTAACGACCAATGATGTACAAGGAACGCCGCAGTCGTTAAGGGGTTAAAGGGATAAAAATGTCAAAATTAAAATGTGGTGCATTTCAGTTTTAAATAGAAGGATGTTTGCAGTATACTTCCATTAACAAAAATCCATTAACAAAAATGCTTTTAGTAAAAGGTACTACTGTTTTTCAGCAGCATACACACATATGCTCTGAGGGCCAATGCATAAAGCTCAGAGAGCTGGTGGTGGTTTGTATTGTGCCTGTGAAGACTCTGGGGCCGATTTATGAAAGTGTGAGCGGACATGACACGATGTAGTGTATCATGTCCGCCGCACAGCGTATGCTGTCAGCATTTATCATTGCACAAACAGTTCTTGTGAACTGCTTGTGCAATGTCGCCCCCTGCAGATTCGCGGCCGCTAGCAGGGGGAGTTAATCTGCCCGATCGTATAGGATCAGGCGGATTGATGTCCGCAGCCTCAAAGCAGGCGGACAAGTTATAGAGCAGCGGTCTTTAGACCGCTGCTTCATAACTGCTGTTTCTGGCGAGCTGAAGGCTCGCGCGGAAACAGGGGCATCAAGCTCCATTCGGAGCTTCATAATTCAGCCCCTATGTGTCAAATAACCTACCGCTGACTCTCTGGGAATGTGAAGTGTTTGAATACTGGTGCACGGCATATGTGCGAATGCCTCTAAGGAGGAAAAAAACAGCAATAACCTTTGCTAAGGGAAGTATACTGCAAACATGCTTCTGTTTAAAATTGAAATGTACCCATGCACATTTCAAATTTGACCTCTCTATACCTATAAAGCTCTTAAAATTTCAAATTAAGACATAAATCTCAATACAAAAAGAAAGCAGCTCGATCCTCCTTTTCCTACAGAGCGCCACAATTATGGAACGACCTCCCGCACACTTTCAAACCTTCCCCAAGCCTAAAATCCTTTAAGAGATCCCACTCTATATATCTCAAAACAAAATGCACCTGTCATGGTTGATTATATATTTCCTACCTGTTCTATGTTAAATTTTGTATATATTGTGTATTATTATTGTTTTTGTATTTTATTGTACCCTATTGTATCAATGCAATGTTTTGTGGCCCCAGGACATACTTGAAAACGAGAGAAATCTCAATGTATCCTTCCTGGTAAAATATTTTATAAATAAATACATTTTATAAATAAAATAAATGGTTCTTTAGTCACCAATCAGCAGGCAAATGCCACAAAAACTAATAGAGAATCTATTTTACAGCATTTGTGAACACAACAAGCACTATCACGTCATAACAGCTGTTTTAGGTCTTATATTCCCCTAACAACCACAATTTAGTATTGCTAAATACTGATGTTATTGAGCTCCTTAATGTAGAATAATTATTGGGGTTTTGTGAGTTTGCATATTTGTACATAAAACCCACCAGCCTCACATGTAGATTCCCACTGTGTTCTGTTTGGGTTAAGTACATGTGATCAAGTCTTAATCAATTGCTACCCTACTGTCCAATTGCTGTAGCTGTATTCAGCCCACTACTCACATATCTCACAGTGCAGTAAAGATTAGGACCTCATTCCCTGGCTTAGCCCCTTCAGGCCCTACTTTATAAGTAGGCCGTGTTTAGATTCTTCACCATGTTTTATCCTTCAGCGGATCAGGGTTTAAAGTGTTGGATGTTGTGATTAGGGGTGGGCAAATGTGTTTATATTCTAAATTTAATGTTAGAACGAATGTTATTATAGAAATTCGATTTACATAACCGAATGTTGATAAGAAGGAATATTCTTAAAAATTCTATAACTGAATGTTATTTACAGTTTTCAAATGCCACTTTTGGTTTTGAATATTTAAATTAGATTGAATGTCCACATTCGAAATTTTGAATGTAACATTCGATTTAACAAATACTATTCAGAAGTTCAATAGTTTATGTGGTAGGAAATTTAGTAAATGGATACATAATAGATACAAATATATCAATTCGAATGTTTCTATTTCGAATATTGCATAATTCAAAAACTACATTTAAAGAAAGCATTAGAAATACTATTACAAATATATAAATTTAACCATTTTCAAATTCGAATACAGGTGGCCCTCGTTTTACAACGGTTCAATTTACACCGTTTCAGAATAACAACCTTTTTTTCCAGTCATGTGACTGCTATTGAAAAGCATTGAGAAGCAGTGCATTTACTAAAATAGCCAGTAGTTGGAGCTGTCCGCTTGTGTTGCAGCAAAGCCAAGCAAGCTGAAATTAATCAGTTTAACCAGACCTGAGCTATCAAGCAGATTTCAAAGGAACAAGATCTTCCTGTCTATAAATCAGTCCAGATTGGAATGCATAGAAAGAACTGTTTGCAGAAAAATGCAAGTGATGTCTGTGTTGTGTGATTATTTTATTAGGTTTATAATGGTATTTTAGCAAATGTTTTTGTTCATTTAACTTAGTTTAATTATATATATTCTGTGTTGTGTGATTTTTTTTATTAGGTTTATAATGCTGTTTAGTATTTAAAGTCTTCATTTCAAAGCTTTAAAAATAATGTATTAGGTGTTACTTATGACAATTTTGAGAGGGGCCTGGAACTCCCTCACTTCCCATTGACTTACATTATAAACTGGGTTTCAATTTACAACGGTTTCAATTTACAACCATTCCTTCTGGAACCTAACCCCGGCGTAAACTGAGGGCTACCTGTGTATTGCATAATTGGAATAGAATTATTAGAAAAATTTGAATCAAACATTACATTTAAAGAAAGCATTAGAAAATACTATTACATTAAAAGAATGTTAGACTGTTGTACAAACAATCGAAATGCGAACCGAATGAAGGAATGTGTTAAAATTAGTTTCATTTTTCGAATTTTGGGAAACATTCGCCCATCCCTATTTGTGATTCCTGCAAAACTTTCGACAGCTGTCTGTGATGATCTGAGTAAGCCCAACCTCCTTCAAAATATGGGCCGTGCAAGCTACACTCTCTTGTGCATTTTACTCCAGCCCCCTTATACTGATCCAGAATAATTATATTTAAATCCTGCAATATATGTGTCGATGTAAACCTGTCTAATGGCAGGCACACTTTTCTTATGTGTACTTATATAAAAGATATTCAAAATAAAATATTGTGTCGATAATAGAATTTAATTCAATGTCCTTTTAAACTTTCATGATTTAACTGAAACGTGCAATAATTAAAAAAAATCTTTCAAAGGTTGTTGGAACTTAGCTCCTTTCTATTAAAGCATATTGAGGTAGGGTCTGGAGCGTGCATGTGGAGCTGGAGGGTAGGGTCTGGAGCGTGCATGTGGAGCTGGAGGGTAGGGTCTGGAGCATGCATGTGGAGCTGGAGGGTAGGGTCTGGAGCGTGCATGTGGAGCTGGAGTTTGCAACAATATTTGTGACAATGTTATGTACTGTTATGAATATACCTTTGCAGGCTCAGAAGCCGCTTATTAATGGCTGCACATATATGCCTCATGTCATTGTATCCCAGCTAGCTCCCAGTAGTGCATTACTGCTCCTTTAACCAATACCAAGCAAATTAGATAATAGAAGTAAATTGGAAAGTTGTTTAAATTTATATGGTCTATCTGAAACATCTGAAAAATTAATGTGAAATGTCACTGTTTTTCTTCAAAAAAAGACATCTGAAGACCAGATTTTCCTCCTGACATTTCAGAAGCCCTTAAATACTCACCTAATTACAATCTGTGAGATAATGAGATGGATCTGCATATTAAAGTCAAGACACAGACTCGCATGACACGCAATAGGGGAGTAAGCACCTAGATCTCCCACTGGAGAGTTATGGGTAGTGGAAATCCTCTGAGTCAGTGGAGAAACCAGAGTTGCTATGCACTGACCAGTGGGGTAGCGCAAGCCCAAACATTTTCTTTTCTAATTCAGAGAGATCATACAGTTTTAAAAAAGTTTCCAATTTACTTCTAATATCAAATTTGCTTTGTATCCATTTTATTCTTTGTAGAATATATACCTAGGTAGGTTTCTGGAGTGCCACTTGGCAGGAAATAGTGCTGCCATCTAGTGCTCTTCCAAATGAATAACATTCTTGCAAAACGTCCTCCATATTGATCTCCAGAAACGTGCACTCTCCTTAGCTTTTTCAACAAAAGATACCAAGAGAACAAAGAACATGTTATAATAGAAGTAAATTAGATAGTTAAAGGGACATTCAGATGTGATTCAGATAGAGCGTGCATTTTTAAATAACTTTCTAAGCTACAGCATGGAGAGAATAGGCGCTCCTTGTCCGTGCAGTACTGGAGAGGCTTCAGGGCAGACCATATTTCTTTCAATGCCCCTTATAGGGAGTACAGTAGAGGACTACATTTACCTGTGTGCATATTTCTGTCAATGCCCCTTATAGGGAGTACAGTAGAGGGCTACATTTACCTGTGTGCATATTTCTTTCAATGCCCCTTATAGGGAGTACAGTAGAGGGCTACATTTACCTGTGTGCATATTTCTTTCAATGCCCCTTATAGGGAGTACAGTAGAGGGCTACATTTACCTGTGTGCATATTTCTTTCAATGCCCCTTATAGGGAGTACAGTAGAGGGCTACATTTACCTGTGTGCATATTTCTTTCAATGCCCCTTATAGGGAGTACAGTAGAGGGCTACATTTACCTGTGTGCATATTTCTTTCAATGCCCCTTATAGGGAGTACAGTAGAGGGCTACATTTACCTGTGTGCATATTTCTTTCAATGCCCCTTATAGGGAGTACAGTAGAGGGCTACATTTACCTGTGTGCATATTTCTTTCAATGCCCCTTATATGGAGTACAGTAGAGGGCTACATTTACCTGTGTGCATATTTCTGTCAATGCCCCTTATATGGAGTACAGTAGAGGGCTACATTTACCTGTGTGCATATTTCTTTCAATGCCCCTTATATGGAGTACAGTAGAGGGCTACATTTACCTGTGTGCATATTTCTGTCAATGCCCCTTATAGGGAGTACAGTAGAGGGCTACATTTACCTGTGTGCATATTTCTTTCAATGCCCCTTATAGGGAGTACAGTAGAGGGCTACATTTACCTGTGTGCATATTTCTTTCAATGCCCCTTATAGGGAGTACAGTAGAGGGCTACATTTACCTGTGTGCATATTTCTGTCAATGCCCCTTATATGGAGTACAGTAGAGGGCTACATTTACCTGTGTGCATATTTCTTTCAATGCCCCTTATAGGGAGTACAGTAGAGGGCTACATTTACCTGTGTGCATATTTCTGTCAATGCCCCTTATATGGAGTACAGTAGAGGGCTACATTTACCTGTGTGCATATTTCTGTCAATGCCCCTTATAGGAAGTACAGTAGAGGACTACATTTACCTGTGTGCATATTTCTGTCAATGCCCCTTATATGGAGTACAGTAGAGGGCTACATTTACCTGTGTGCATATTTCTGTCAATGCCCCTTATAGGAAGTACAGTAGAGGACTACATTTACCTGTGTGCATATTTCTGTCAATGCCCCTTATAGGGAGTACAGTAGAGGGCTACATTTACCTGTGTGCATATTTCTGTCAATGCCCCTTATATGGAGTACAGTAGAGGGCTACATTTACCTGTGTGCATATTTCTGTCAATGCCCCTTATATGGAGTACAGTAGAGGGCTACATTTACCTGTGTGCATATTTCTGTCAATGCCCCTTATAGGAAGTACAGTAGAGGACTACATTTACCTGTGTGCATATTTCTGTCAATGCCCCTTATAGGGAGTACAGTAGAGGGCTACATTTACCTGTGTGCATATTTCTGTCAATGCCCCTTATATGGAGTACAGTAGAGGGCTACATTTACCTGTGTGCATATTTGGATTTTCTCATCTCTGTTCCCACCGTGATGATACAGATATTGGGAGATGCATCTCCAGTTATGTAGTGTTTATTGTGACTGGAGTTCAACTAACTCATTAGAAGATAGTGATCTGAGGTTTTCTGTTTTTGTATGCGGCGGTTATACAATAATCTGTATTCTATGGTTCTTCTTGAATTGCTGGCAGTGACATATAGATTAAGACATACAGAAGTATTCATTCTTTCTCCTTTATACCAGACCATTTTTTTTTACCTCCAGGTTCAGATTAGAGCATTTTCATCCTAGGAAGGCATTAAATCAGAAATAAAAAATTCATGCTTCAGATAGAGCATACATTTTTTTAAACAACTTATCAATTTACTTCTATTATCAAATTTTATTCGTTCTCTTGGTTTCTCTTTTATTGAAAAGCAGGGGTATACGCTTAGGAGCCGGCCCATTTTTGGAGCACTATATTTCAACATACATTTGCAAGAGCACTAGATTGCAGCTCCAGATGCCTACCTAGGTATCTCTTCAACACAGCAAATCATGGGCACGAACCAAATTTTATAAAAGAAGTAAATTGGAAACTTTTTTTTTAAATTGTACGTTCTGTCTAAATCACAAAAGAAAATGTTTGATTTTCATATCCCTTTAATGTTGTCTTACTATATGGTGTAAATGTAATAGTCTGCTAGTAGGTACTCCATGGCATATTGGCTCTTAATGTTCTAAATTTAAGTGCCATCCTTTTGTTATATTTTCTTTTTCCCACTGTTACATGGCCCAAGAGTGACCCTAAACAAATTAGAAATATGATGTATCTAAAAATGTCTCTCTTTTATTCCCCATGGATTTTCCATTATCTGTTGGACAATTATTTTTCAATTTGTTTTATTTTAAGTTATTTTCAATACCTTCTATATAAACAATATAATACATAGAATAAAAAAAAAAACAATATTTAAAAAATAAAACATATCCGTAACCTTGCTTCTTTTTGTACTAAAATGAATCAATCATGAGTTCAGTGCTGCAGTAGAATGTTTCCATGAAACTGAAATCTTTACTTCTTGCACAACTATCTCTGCATAGCAGACGTTCCTTGTTTGGCGCGTTTATATCCTGTATAGTTTACATTTAATATCGGCTTTCATACTTCTATTATAATGCTCTATTCTAGCTGCTATCCTGTTTTTCAAATGACAGGCACTATTATTTCATATTTCATATTTTAATTTGCTTGCTCATATTTATGTCTAGGTAATCCATTAAAGCTTGAGGCTTACAGGTTGACCAATTTACTGTATTAACAAAATGCCAATTTAATTGTCCATATAAAGCTACGCACACCAACCTTCCTATTTCTAGGTATTTGCAATCCTAACAGGTGCCAGCTTGCTGAGCAACCGCCAGGCTCACAGAATATCAAAGAACATCAAGGCCAAGTTGCACACTTTCCACAGGTGAAAAAGCTTTATTGAAAAAGACAACAACGCTTCGGGGCACAAGCCCCTTTGTCCAGATTTACAAAAGGGCAAGTCCCCCGAAACGTTGCTGTCTTTTTCAATAAAGCTTTTTCAACTGTGGAAAGTGTGCAACTTGGCCTTGATGTTCTTTGAAAATGTATATTTAAATTGTTTAAATGAAGACTGCATTTGTCATCAGAGAAAGGATCATCATTTTGACTTATTGGCCTACACCTAAGGGGGACTTTAAAGTCATTATTATTAATATTATCAGTTATTTGTAGAGCGCCAACACTGTTGATTGGTGGTTGCACATATATACCTCTTCTCATTGGTTGACCAGATGGGTTCAGCAAGCTCCCTGTAATGCCTTGCTGCTCAGGAGCTGAGTTTTAAACAAAGAATACGAATAGTATGAAGCAAATTTGATAATAGAAATCAATTTGAAAGTTGTTTGTAATTGCATTCTCTATTTAGCTAGGTTAATAATATTGCACCAACTATGGTACATTTATGAAAAGCATTAAGGCCTAGATTCCTTGTGGAACGCAACTGATAATGTGGGGCTCATTATTTTGCGCTCAGTCTCTTGCAAACAATAATACTTCATTGGGTATTACAAATTGTTGGTTAAAATGCTTAATCAAAGCAATTCAATGCATCATTTGCATGTATAGCACACCTTATACTTCCAATGACAAGCGCAAAAAGCGACTATTTGCGCTTATATAATAACTCTTGGTTTAATATTGCACCTCTGCTTTTTCTTTTTTAGTGTTTTTGTAAACCTGCATAAAGTGTTGTTGCTGTCTATTGTGTTTTAAAAACTGAAAGATAGTGGAGTTGGAAAAGGATCTTGATGTGGACATGACTCCTAGGGTGTGGAAGAAAACCTTGTCAGTAACAAAAGCGATGTTACACTGTGAAAACATGCAAGAGCTCCATTTTAAATTATTACTATGGTAAAGCATGTTAACCCCTATGTTGGGAGACTGTGGGTTGGACCTCCATGTGTGGTGGCTGTGCCCAAAGCTGACTATGGTGTGGTATGGTCAACTATCGGGTATTAATGTACCCCAGACACTTGCAATGGCTCTATTTAATATTGGAGGTGGTGGTCTCTTCAGGCATAAAAAATGTTCATGATATACAGCATATATTTTAAGCTGTGAATAGCGGAAATCGGGGCCCCCTCTAAGCACCAGGTCATACAAATGGTTAACTATATAGACAAGATGGAAAAGGGATATCTACCAATTACAGGATAGAATGGAGACATTTTGTTGGTTAAGTTTTTGAATATCTTTGTTTGATTTTGTCCATGTTTGGGTTGTCCTGCACCAATGTGAGTTTTTTCCCTTTATTTTGTTATCCTTATTGAATTGGATTGTCGATTGTGCATTCTTGTATCTGGTTTGAAAAATTTATTTTAAAACCCCCCACTGAAGTTGTATAGTAAATAACTTAAACAGTCCACAAGAGGAATTTCTACACTCCATTTGCTGTGCACTTGTGTTATCCTACATACATAGCGTGGGCCCTCATAGAAATCTATTATTTGAGGGGCATGAAGCACATTAGCAATCCACCATGGTGGACTATACAGTACCATATATACCCATTGACTTGTAATATGGGCACAAAAATGCGAGTATGCTTTCTTCCCAAGTGGCATTATGCTCCACTTGTAATCTAGGCCAAAATGTTGTCTTTATTGCCTTTATTTAGCTGATTTTAAAAAGGCTACATTTCTGTTTATAAAATTCTATCATTAATCCTGGCCATATTGTTTTCTATTATTTATACTACATCTGAACAATTTTGATCCTTTCAAGTAATCCCCTTCATTGGGATTAGAATTATAACCATTAAGTACTTAACTATTATAACAAACTATTGACTATTCCAATTAAAATTCTACCTTTTCTGCTTATGCATCTAAACTATAATTGCATTTGTAATGTCCGTCTGCAGCTGCGCACGCATCCTCAAAAGAATGTTGACAGCGCGAGGCAGCCAAAAGAATTAACCTGGATGCTACCACCCTGCCATTTTCGGAATCCACCGGGATGCAGCGAAGGCAAACAGAGCATTACAACAACAACAAAAAATGTATGGAAAAAACACCTAACCACTCGCAATAAGTATTTAAAAAAAAAAACTAACCGCCCGTACGAAGTATTAAGAAAAAAATAAACTAACCGCCCGCACGAAGTATTAGGTAAAAAAAACAACTACCTAATAAAATTATTAACCCCTAAATCCGCAAACCCCAACATTGCAAACTACCTAATACATCTATTAACCCCTTAACCGCCAACCCCCACAATGAATTAAACCTAATTTACCTATTAACTCCTACACCTCCAACCCCCACAATGCAAAAAAATAATTTAATGACTAAGCCCCCTAACCTAACACCCCCTAAATTAACCCCTTATTTACAATAAAAATAAACTACATTACAATAAAAACTACAAAAAAAATTACATTACATTAAAAAAAATTAAACCTAATCCCTATGAAAATAATAATAAAAAAAACAACAAATAAAAACACCCCCCAATCTAATGCTAAACTACCAATAGCCCTTAAAAGGGCTTTTTGTAGGGCATTGCCCTTAGTTAAATAGCTCTTTTACATTAAAAATAAACAAATTCCCGCCTAACAGTAAAACCCCCCAAAATTAAAAAAAAAACTAACACTTATAAACCTAATCTACCCATTGCCCTGAAAAGGGCATGTGTATGGGCATTGCCCTTAAAAGGGCATTCAGCTCTTTTGCGATTTGCACAAAACCCCCCCCAAAAAAAAAAAAAAAAACCTAACACTAAAGCCCCAAATAGGTACTCATGGTTTCTGAAATCCAGAGGAGAAGGTCTTCTTCCAGGCGGGTCCATCATCTTCATCCACAGCGAAGGCGGCGTGGAGCGGAGGTCTGAAGCGGTCTTCCCAGAAGTGGCGATCCTCGGCGGCAGTCATCGGCGGTGTTGGCACTCCTCAGTGGTGGTGGTCCTCGGCGAAGGCATGGAGGTCCCTCTTCATGTGATCGTCTGCCGCACACTGAAGAAAGAATTCAAGGTACCCCATATTTATTTAGGTACCTTGAATTCCTATTGGCTGAAATTTTCAAAATCAGCCAATAAGATGAGAGCTGCTGAAATATTATTGGCTGATTTGAACAGCCAATAGGATTTCAGTAGCTCTAATCCTATTGGCTGTTTTGAAAAATTCAGCCAATAGGAATGCAAGGTACCCCAAATTGATTGCGGTACCTTGCATTCAATATTCAGTATACCACGGACATCGGATGAAGAGGAGCCTCCATGTCGCCGAGGACCGCTGTTGAGGATCGCCACATCTAGGAAGACCACTCCGGACCTCCGCTCCGCGTCGCCTTCGCTGTGGATGAAGATGATGGACCCGTCTGGAAGAAGATCTTCTCCGCCGGACTTCTGAAACAGTGAGTACCTATTTGGGGCTTTAGTGTTAGGTTTTTAAAAAAAAAATTGTGGGGGGGTTAGATTAGTTTTTTTTTGGGTAAATCTCAAAAGAGCTGAATGCCCTTTTAAGGGCAGTGAAAAAGAGCTGAATGCCCTTTTCAGGGCAATGGGAAGATTAGGTTTATTAGTGTTGGGGTTTTTTAATTTTGGGGGGTTTGGTGGGTGGGAGTTTTTACTTTTAGGGGGGACTTTGTTTATTTTTAATGTAAAAGAGCTGTTAAACTTAGGGCAATGCCCTACAAAAATCCCTTTAAGGGCTATTGGTAGTTTAGTATTAGATTAGGGGGCGTTTTTATTTTGGGAGGGATTTTTTATTTTTATAGGGGTATTAGTTTAGGTTTAATTTTATTATTTTTGATAGCTTCGTTTATTTTTTTCTGTATTTCTATATTTTATTTTTTTGCAGCATGGAGGGTTGTATTTACAACACATAGACTGCCCTCTGGGCAGGCTTATCAACTAGTCTTTAAATAATCCTTTTTATAATTATTTCTTTTTATTTGTGCAAAGTTGAAGTTGAAAAAACATTAATTATCTTTTTTTTAATCAAGTGATACCTCATCTTGTTTGCATTTGCCTTTTTATTTATTAAATTTTTAAATTGTTCTTTATTATTAAAGGGATATTAACCCCTTTGCCCAATCCGACGTAGATCTAAGTCATGCAGCGCAAGTCCCAGCGTAACGTGCTTTGTCTGTGTCATTGTCTATAACAATCATCTATTGGTGCTGGTCGGAGGTGTGGGAGGTGGGTCGGCAGCTTAGCAGGGGGATGAAGGGGCGGGTCCCTACGCTACAAAAAATGATTTTGAAGGGAGAGGGAGGAATGAGTCCCTACGCTACAGAAAAAAATATATAGATTTGAGGGGGAAGTGGATACCTACACTACAGAAAACAAACGATTGCTTAGAGGGGGAGGTGGGAAGCATAAGGGGGATCCCTACACTACATAAAAATATAATAAATAATAATTTAAAAAACTCAATTAAAATGAATTAATTTGTTACTTGTAGACTAGCTGGCAGTAACAAAGATGGCGGGAAACAGTAGGAGGAGAAGGGGGAGAGAGCTGTTTTTGGGGGGTAAGGGAGGTGGGAGGGTGAGGAAGGAACCCTACACTACATATATAAATAACTACTTAAAGGGACACTGAACCCATATTTTTTTCTTTAATGATTCCGATACAGCATGCAATTTTAAGCAACTTTCTAAGTTACTCCTATTATCAATTTTTCATTGTTCTCTTGCTATCTTTATTTAAAAAGCAGGAATCTGATGCATAGGAGCCAGCCCATATTTGGTTGAGACCCTGGGTTATGCTTGCTTATTGGTGGTTAAATGTCAGGCTCAAATAAACAAGCGCTATCCGTGGTGCTGAACCGTAAATGGACTGGCTGCTAAGATTTACATTCATGATTTTCAAATAAAGATAGCAAGAGAATGATGAAAAATTGATAATAGGAGAAAATTAGAAAGTTGTTTAGAATTGCATGCTCTATCTGAATCATAAACAAAAATATTTGGGTTCAGTGTCCCTTTAAGTATTAAAACAATGCCCTAAACTGCAGACTGGCTGCCAGTACCTAAGATGGTGGTGACCTAGTGGGGGGGGGGGAGAGGGAAAAGAGCTGTTTGGGTGTCAGGTGGGATAGATATCCCTATACTACAGCAAATATTACTCTTAACAGGTAACTAATTAATCTCTTCACTGCTGCAAATTTTCGAAGTGTGCTGCACAGCTGCAATTGGTGGCCAAGAAACTTAAAGCTTTACTTCTTGCATAACTATCTGCATAGCAGACGTGCCTTGTTTGGTAATTTTATATCCTGTATAGTTTACATTAAATCTTGGCTTTCATACTTCTATTATAATGCTCTATTCTAGCTGCTATCCTATTTTTGAATTGAAGGTACTATTATTTAGTTATATTTCATAATATTTTAATTTGCTTCCTCATATTTGTCTAGTTAATCCATCAAAGTTTGGGGCTTACAGGTTGACCAATGTACTGTATTAACAAAATGTCAATTTAAATTGTTTTTTATTTTTAATGAATACTGTGTTTGTCATCAGAGGAAGGATCATCCTTTTGACTTTTTAGCCTACACTTAAAGGGCCACTAAACCCAAAATCTTTCTTTCATGATTCAGATAGAGAATAGAAATTTAAACAACATTACAATTTACTTCTATTATTTATTTTGCTAAATTTTTTAGATATCCTTAGTTGAAGAAAAAGCAATGCACATGGTGAGCCAATCACACAAGGCTTCTATGTGCAGCAACCAATCAGCAGCTCCTGAGCATATCTAGATATGCTTTTCAGCAAAGAATATCAAGATAATAAAACAAATTACATAATATAAGTAAATTAGAAAGATGTTTAAAATTGCATTTTCTTTCTAAATCATGAAAGAAAAAGTGTGGGTGTCATGTCCCTTTAAGGAGACATTACAGTCATTATTTTTCTTTGTTGCATTTAAATGGACAGTAATGTCAAAACTTAATTTTCATTAAATAGGGTGCTAATGTATTATACACACACACACACATATATATCTATGTGTAATAGTTTCCATAGGTAACTTAAAAAACAAAAACAAAGGCTCTATTTCTGATTAGAGTGATAGCTAAAAATGCTCCAGTACTTTGCTACTGGGAATTTCAGAGAAACAAATTGCCAAAAGGGGTTAAATTTAGAATTTAATTCCCTGTAAAATGTTAAAATGTCCAAGTATGCATTAATTAAATAACTTTACAGTAACAACAAAATGACAGCTTTGCATGCTGATAATTTGCAATGCTTTGGATACTTTCTGATGCATAAATAACAAAATGACTTTAATATTACTTTAAAGGAGAAACATCATGGCTTTAATTGGAAACTATAATACTTAGAGCTACTTAGAGCTTATAAGTACTCTACGGTGTATTCCTTTTAATGTTATATTTTTGATTATTGTTCGTTATAACTGTAATTTATTTTAAATTTTAAGTCTTATTTCTGGGACTGAGATGCTAAAAACAAATGAACTAAAATTGTATTTATTTATTTCTTTTGTAAAAGAAGAGAAAGTTCCCATTACTAATATACTCTGAAAGGTCATTTACTAAAAGAAGATGGGAAAAGGAAGCCGTTTAATAGTAATCCGTATAAATTGCTTCCCATCTTCTGCTCTCTCTATTTCCCTGCACACGGCGTTGTTCGTTCTCTCTACAGAGAATATTTTTAGCTCACTGATTCCATCCATGTGACCCACCCATGGAATACAGAAGCGTGCAATCCTAACTGTGAACAGTTACATATTAAGGTAAATTTTGGGTGGATACTAGAATGAGTCACTGAGTCTAAAATAGCCGAGAATGGAACATATAAAACAAACGATCTCTATCTGTTTTACTTTTTTCCTCTCCGTTCGTCACAAATAACTTCAGCTTTTATTTTTAAACAGTTAAAGGGACAGTCTGGTCAAAATTAAACTTTCATGATTCAGAAAGGGCATGCAATTAAAAAAAAAAACTTTCCAATTTCCTTTTTCATTAAATTTGCTTTGTTCTCTTGGTATTTTTTATTGAAAGCTAAACCTAGGTAGGGTCATATGCAAACTTCGAAGTCCTTAAAAGCCGCCTCTTATTTCAGTGCATTTTGACAGTTTTTCTCAGCTAGACATCGCTAGTTCATGTGTGCCATATAGATAACATCATTCTCACTCCAGTGGAGTTATTTATGGAGTTATTGGAGAATGGGGTAATAAAAGGATTATCTATCTTTTTAAACAATAACAATTCTGGAGTAGACTGTGGGGCCCATTTATCAAGCTCCGTAAGGAGCTTGTGGGCCCGTGTTTCCGGCGAGTCTTCAGACTCGCCAGAAACACAAGTTATGGAGTAGCGGATCGCTGCTCCATAACCCTGTCCACCTGCTCTGATGAGGCGGACAGGAATCGCCGGAAATCAACCCAATCGAGTACGATCGGGTTGATTGACACCCCCTGCTGGCGGCCCATTGGCCGTGAGTCTGCAGGGGGCGGCGTTGCACCAGCAGCTCACAAGAGCTGCTGGTGCAATGCTGAATACAGAGAGCGTATTGCTCTCCGCATTCAGTGATGTGACTGTCGGATATGATCCGCAGTGTCGGATCAGGTCCGACAGACATATGATAAATAGGCCCCTTTATCTTTAACAAGGACAATAAGGAGTAAATATGCAGTTTTTTTTATTTTATAAAATAAATTTCATCTGAATAGCGTGCATGGAGAGGTTTAACCTAATATCTATCAATATGCGCAGCGGAGGCGCTGTGTTTGCGATATGCTTTCTTAATAGCTAGGGTGAGTGTAATGCTGTATTTTACAAAACGATCATAGAAATATGATAATAAACCCTAACGTTTGTAATATGCTTGGATTCACCATCACTTTAAATGAAAACATCCAGTTAATGTGTTTCAGTTCCATTAAGATTTCTTTAATTAACAGGGTACTATATTTTTTATTTCAGTCCTTTCTAGTCTTTAGACTAACCTAGGCATCCCCAAAGGCTTCCTGAATTTGATGATTCCATTAAAATTATGTTTTTACAACTTTGCAATATACAGTACTTTCACTATTTATTTTTCCTCTGTTCACATAATTTACTTTTGAGAAATTCTGATTCTCTGAGCTAGAAATGCACATTGCAGGAATCTCAAGGCTTACCCTGATACATATTTTTCTCTAAATGGCTTTAGCATATAATAAATGCTAAACAATGCACTTATTACTGACCATATGACCATAGCTAGGTGCATCTTCTCCAGAAGCAAGGATTTGCTCCTACAAATAAGTGGTGGGTGGAGTTTAGTTATTTAAAAACAATTGCAGCAAACACAATGTGAAAAATGTTTAGACTTAGCTGACATTATTATTTTATAGCAAAGCAAAAAAAATTAAATTTATCAAGGTACATGTTAACATTTAAAAGTACATGTCTTTTTATGTTCCATCTAAAAAAAGGATATTATAAATTGTATTTTAAATTTTTTGGGGGTAAACAAATATACACAGCTCATGAAAAAATAGTTTTTACTATTTATAGGTATGTGAGTAAAATGTTCTATAAATCAATATTTGGTGCGCCTTGGCATGTTCTACACCAGTCATTCACATTGCTGTTGGGTGACTTTATGCCAGTCCTGGCACAAAAATTAAAGTAGCTGGGATTTGTTTGATGGTGTTTGACCATCCATCTTCCTCGTGATCACATTCCAGAGGTTTTGACTAGGGTTCAGGTCTGGAGATTGGGCTGGTTATGACTGTGTCTTGACCTGATGGTCCTTCATCCACACCTTTAATGACCTGGCTCTGTGGCATGGAGCATTGTCCTGATGGAAAACCAATCCTCAGAGTTGGGGGACATTGTCAGAGCAGAAGGGAGCACATTTGTTGCCAAGATAACCTTGTACATGGCTTGATTCATGCGTCCCTCACAAAGATAAATCTGCTCAATTCCAGCCTTGCATAGGTTTTCCTTTCAGAGTA